>NC_141387.1:22126370-22281349 GCF_017979445.1 Akebia trifoliata
AAAGAAATCAACGTTTCAGTTCATATTAAGCGTTTTTGTCATATATACTGCTGTTGAGATCAATGTTTTAAATGTAACACGTCGAAGTTTAAACAAATTCAAACAATCGTAATGTACATAAACGTTTTAACCAGGACAACAAAAAAATGCAGCAGAGACCCAGCAACAAGAAACGTTGTTGAATAACAAATCCAGCATGTCTTTTATAGCAAAACGTTCATTTTTATTTTTATTTTTATCTTCTGATCAGATTTCATATTCAACAAGAATTCAGAGAGTGGCTGAGTTTTCAATAAGAATGAAAACGTTTGTGAACCAACTTCGGATCAAGATGAATGGCAACTTGGCTGAGATATTTGACGAAACAGATTCAGCAACGTGGTTTGTTTTTGAAAAAAGAAAAATCTTTATGAGATCAACACGAATAAATCCAGCAAGGTGTTTGCTCTTAATATCCTTCTTTAATGGCGGAATTATAAAGACACAGTTGCTGCAGTTTCTAGCAAGAAATCGATTATAATTCAGCAAGTCACGATGGTGATTTCAGCAAGAATGATGATGGTTTGATTTTTAAAATTAAAAAAAGAAAAAAAAAAAAAACGTTTTGGAAGAGGCCATTAAAGATGATTAAAGATCATGAAAGAACAGCAATTCCAAATTATTCAATAAATGCATCATGATTTTGAAATTCAGAATATCCAATGGAAGACAATTAAAGGGCATTAAAATCATTAAAGAGCAATAATAAACGTTTATTCTTGAAAAGTTTTTATTTATTTATTATTATTACAACAAAAAAACCAGCAAGATACGTTGTGTCCAATCTAATTCTTCCTTGATCAGATCTGAGTTTCAATAGAACGTTGTGTTTTTAGCACGAAACGTTGTGTCCAATCTGATTCTTCCTTGATCAGATCTGAGTTTCAATAGAATGTTATGTTTTCAGCAAGAAATCAAGAAATACATAGTAGGTCTGTATATACTCTCAAGATCACCAAAAACAACGTCACAACAAATGAAAACAGCAAGTTGAACCATTAAGAACATTAAAACACAAAAAGCAGAAAAGAACGTTTGGTATCATTAATGATACAACAACAAAATGCAAAACAATTTCACCCTTTGATACTGTGAATTCAAATTCCAGCAGATGGGTTTGTTGGTTGTTGCAGTTGAATCATGTAAGGTCGGGATGCGTATGTAATAATGAAAAAACCCACTAAAAAACAATCAATACAAACGAATTAAAAAACATAACTAAGATTGGTTTTTTTTAGAAATCAATAACCTGGTTTTCCAGCAACCTTGGTTTTTTAATTGGTTGGAATCTATGTTGGGGAGTATGAATCAACCCGTTTAATCTCCAATTCAGATGTTGCGCTAACCAAATATTCGAAGATTTTTTTTTTCAATGATGATCTATTATCCAGCAATCTTTCTTGATTTGATACCAAATGATATGAACCCCTTTAGATGTACTCCATTGATATGGATTTCTTCTAGACGATCTCCTCTAGAAACCCTTGAATTTGATGGCTTCTAAATTGCTTAGGATCAAATTGATGTTGATCGGATTAGAACCTTAAGGAAATTATGTCCTTAAAACCCCAATTTTGAGATTTCTGTCCCAAATACAACATGTGGGCTGTTTTTATAGGCAAATTAAATGAGGATTGGGACTAATTAATCCTTAGAAAATAAAAAGAGTAAAACTAAGGACAATTAAAACATAAAATTCTCAATTAACCCTTGCATCCAACTTGATCTTCCAAATCATTCCCTCGTATAAAAAGATAGTTGACCATCCTAGGTGAAGCTTTGATATCTTCAAACTTAGCCTTCGATTCTTCTAGAGAAACCTCTTTGTATAGTACTACCACGATCAAGCCTTGTAATGCATTTTTCATCCGCTTTGTCCTTGCCCTAGTCATTGGATTGTCAATTCCTTGCAATGGTTCTTGAGAAGACTTGGGAACATCAACTTGAGTTATGTGGTCAGAAACTTGATCTCCATTAACATAGAGGTCTAATACAACGTTATGAAGGTCCAATGGTCATTCTTTCTCATGTTGCCAAAGTCTCATGTAAGTTGAAGTTACCACACTAGTTATGCAACATTCACCCTGTCTTCCATACCAGTTGTCTCAAGCCGGTCCATGTAGATCGAGTAGGTCCCACACGTAGTATTCCAACATGTACACCTTTTCATTCAGCTATTTAGCTAGAGCATGTTGCCGACAAAGTTCTCGCAAAGCGTCAAGTTAGAAGTAATTTAAGCAAGTAGCAGCACTTAGAATACTTCGTCAAGTAGAAGAACATGCAAAAATTTGAAGCTACCTAAGAGAGTGCAAAGAACTTACTACCTTTTAAGTAGAAGATTGAAGTGTTTCTCAGGGATAATGCGACAAAGGCGTCTATAGAATAGGTGGGGGAGACTGTGATAGTTGTGCACGATGATATCGGGAGTTAGGTATAGCTTGCCCCAGAGTCACCTGGCTCACCCATGTAATTCTATGTAAGACCCACATATGAAGTCATATTTGCCCCATGCTAGGGCATATCTGTTAGCTTAGTGGAATTTCTATAATAAAATAAAAAAGAGTATGACCGGCCTCTAATTTTGATATTTTCTTTTAGAAACCTAAGAAGGACTTAGAATATTCTTTGTAAGAAGGGTGCCTTTGGTCCCAATCCTTAGCTTACACCCACTTAACTTTGAACCCTCACCTAGGCTACGTGGCGTCCCACGTGTTATAGATCATTAGTTCCTTGTAACATACTAATTTACTTTTATAATGTGTTACTCTGTGTAATTACATACTATATCAACAAAGTTGCCTTCAGACTTTACCTCATGTTGGCCTCATTCTTTTGTCTTACTAGTTATGTTTTTTGTGTGTGAGATAATTTTGATAGGCTTGCTTGTGGATTAGCACCCCAAGCGTCATATGACCTCTCTTCGAAAGAACATGACCGTGACACAAGGGAATTAGGGGAAAAGAAGAATGGGACAAGAGCCCAAGGACACCTTCACAATTGGAAAAATGATATATTTATAAACTTGAGGTGTTCTTGAATGATCTAAATATAGTTGCTATCTTATATGAACCCTTTTAGATGTACTCAATTGATATGGATTTCCCCTAGACGATCTCCTCTAGAAATCTTTGAATTTGATGGCTTCGAAATGTTCTAAATTACTTATGATCAAATTGATGCTATCCAGATTAAAACCTTAAGGGAACAATGTCCTTAAAACCCCAATCTTGAGACACCATAAAAGTTGATCACTCCTTTGATAAGTCGAAGATTCATGCACTCGATCAAAAACTCTAACAAGAACTTATAAAGAACTCATAAAGAAGAACACATGAAGATAAGCATAAGCTTCTTTAATAAACTTTAAATTCTTAAAATTAAAATTGTGTTTCAAATACAACATGTGGACTGGGCCTAATTAGTCCTTAGAAAATAAAAAGACTAAAACTAAGGACAATTAGAACATAAAATTCTCAATTAACCCTTGCATCCAACTTGATCTTCCAAATCAGTCCCTTGCATAAAAAGATAGTTGACCATCCTAGGTGAAGCTTTGATATCTTCAAACTTAGCCTTAGAATCTTCTAGGACAACCTCTTTGTATAGTACTACCACAATCAAGCCTTATAATGCATTTTTCATCCACTTTGTCCTTGCTCTAGTCATTGGACCGCCAGTTCCTTGCAATGGTTCTTGAGAAGACTTGGGAACATCAACTTAAGTTATGTGGTCAGTAACTTAATCTCCATTAACATAGAGGTCTAATATAGCGTTATGAATGTCCAATGCTCATTCTTTCTCCTGTTGGCAAAGTCTCCTGTAAGTTGAAGTTACCGCACTAATTAAGCAACATTCACCCTATCTACTGTACCAGTTGTCTCAAGCTAGTTCATGTAGATCGAGTAGGTCTCACACGTAGTATTCCAAAATGTACACCTTCTCATTCAGCTATTCAGCTAGAACATATTTCGATAAAGTTTTCACAAAGCATTAAGTTAGTAATAATTTAAGCAAGTAGCAGCACATAAAGTACTTCGTCAAATAGAAGAACATGCAAAAATTTGAAGCTACCTAAGAGAGTGCAAATAACTTACTACCTTTCAAATAGAAGATTAAAGAGTTTCTTAGGGACAATGCGACAAGGGCGTCTGCAGAATAGGTAGGGGAGACTTTGATAGCTGTGCACAATAACTTCGGGAGTTAGGTATAGCTCGCCCTAGAGTCACCCGGGAGCACCCATGTAATTCTATATAAGACTCACATATAAAGTCATTTTTGCCCCATATCAGGGTATATTTGTTAGTTTAGTGGAATTTCTATAATAAAATAAAAAAGAGTATGATCGGCCACTACTCTTGATGTTTCCTTTTAGAAACCTAAGAAAGACTTAGCATACTCTTTGTAAGAAGGGTGTCTTTGGTCCCAATCCCTAGCTTACACCCACTTAACTTTGAGCCCTCACCTAAGCTACGTGGCGTCTATTGTGTTACAGATCACTAGTTCCTTGTAACATATTTATTTACTTTTATAACATGTTACTCCTTGTAATTGCATACTTTATCAACAAAGTTGCCTTCAGACTTTGCCTCATGTTGGTCCCGTTCTTTTGTGTTACTAGCTATGTTTTTTCTGTGTGAGATAATTTTGATAGGCTTACTGTGGATTAGCAACCCAAGCGCCACATGACCTCTCTTAGGAAGAACATGGCCGTGACAAAAGGGCATTAGAGGAGCAGAAGAATGGGACAAGAGCCTAAGGACACCTTCACAATTGGAAAAATGATATATTTATAAACTTGAGGTATTCTTGAACGATCTAAATATAATTGCTATATGATATGAACCCCTTTAGATGCACTCCATTGATATGGATTTCCTCTAAATGATCTCTACTAGAAATCCTTGAATTTGATGGCTTCGAAACGTTCTAAATTGCTTATGATCAAATTGATGTTGACCGGATTAGAATCTTAAAGGAACAATATCCTAAAAACCCCAATCTTGGGATGCCACAAAGGTGTATCACTCGTTTGATAAGTTGAAGATTCATGTACTTGATTAAGAATTCTAACAAGAACTCATAAAGAAGAACACATGAAGACAAGCATAAGCTTCTTGAATAAACTTCAAATTCTTAAAATTAAAATTGTGTCCCTAATACAACATGTGGACCATTTTTATACGCAAATTAGATGAGGATTAGGCCTAATTAGTCCTTAGAAAATAAAAAAACTAGAACTAAGGACAATTAGAACATAAAATTCTCATTTAACCCCTTGCATCCAACTTGATCTTCCAAATCAATCCCTCGCATAAAAAGATAGTTGACCATCTTAGGTGAAGCTTTGATACCTTCAAACTTAGCCTTAGAATCTTTTAGAGCAACCTCTTTGTATAGTAATTCCACGAGCAAGCCTTGTAATACCTTTTTCATCCACTTTGTTCTTGCCCTAGTTATTGAATCGCCAATTCCTTGTAATGATTCTTGAGAAGACTTGGGAACATCAACTTGAGTTATGTGGTCAGCCACTTGATCTCCATTATTCTCTCCTTCTTCGAAAAGATTCATCCTCGAATCACCTACATCCAACAAAGATAAATCAGCAACATTAAAAGTTGCACTAACATTACAATAGTCGCTTGGCACAATAAAAGTTGCAATACGCTAAGCAAGCCAATAAGGGGCATTTGAAAGTAGTATTCCAACCTATAAATTGGGTTTGGGTGTACTTGCATAAGGAGAGGTTCCCTACACAAAAGAAGTCAAAATTGTAACCTAGAGGAGATGGACCATTTCAAGTTTTGAAGCGAATCCTACAAACTAGATTTGCCAAGTGACTATGGTAATGTTAATACAACTTTTAATGTTTCTGATTTATCTTTGGTTGATGTAGGTGGTTCGAGGACGAATCTTTTCGAAGAGGGGGAGAATAATGGAGATCGAGTTGATGTTCCCAAGTCTTCTCAAGAACAATTGTAAAGAATTGGCTAGGGCAAGTACAAAGAGGACGGAAGAGGCTTTACAAGCATTACAAGGCTTGATTGTGGAAGTACAATACAAGGAGGTCATTCTAGAATATTCTAAGGCTAGAATTGGAGATATGAAAGTTTTCCTAAGGATGGTCAACTATCTTTTTATGCAAGGCATCGATTTGGAAGATCAAGTTGGATGCAAGGGTTAATTGAAAATTTTATGTTCTAATTGTCCTTAGTGTTGGTCTTTTATTTCCTAAGGACTAATTAGACCCAATCTTTATCTAACTTGTCTATAAAAAGAGTACCCCATGTTATATTTCACACAATTTTATTTTTTAAGAATTTTGAAGTTTATTCAAGAAGCTTATGGTTGTCTTCATGTGTTCTTGTTTGTGTTCTTTATGAGTTCTTGATTGAGTGCATGAATCTTTGACTTATCAAATAAGTGATCAACTTTTGTGGTGCCTCAAGATTGGGGTTCTAAGAACATAGTTTCCTCAAGGTTCTAATTTGATAAACATCACTTTGTTCCTAAGCAATTTTGAACATTTCAAAGCCATCAAATTCAAGGGTTCCTAGAGGAGATTGTCCAGAGGAATCCATATCAATGGAGAACATCTAGAGGGGATCATATCACTATCACTCTTGCTTATAATCTCACGTGCGATGCAAATAAGAGAAATTCTAGGACGATCTAATTGAGGTGGACTACGCTATATTCAGGATTGACTATGTCACATTACTCTAGAGACCTTTAGATCTCAACTTTTGATTGGTTTCTTGATATGCCTTGCTGTTTGCATTGCACTGTTGCTTAAGTGATGTGGTGTCCATCTGAATGAGTTGATCATTAACCTGTACAGTAAATACACGCTATTATTTTTCCCATATATACAATTATTTTTTAAGCCTAATTAACATGATATAACATAAAATATCTTAATTTGAGGCTTAACATACTTATTTTTCTAATATAGTGAAATAAGGATAGAAATCGAGATAACTACAAGGGAAAAGTAAAGATAAATCAGTATTTTGAGACACAGATCACACCCCCAAACTAATATTTTTTAGTCCCCTAGAAAATAAAATTATCACTTTCGCAGGCATCTCGATTGTATTTAGCGAATGCAACAAGCCCCTAAACAGCTAAGTTAGCCCTAGTGGACGAGTTTGACTCGCAAGGATTTGCAAAAAATATCCCTAACAAATTTGAAATAAGTTTTGAAGTAATAATGGTCAAAATTAAAATTTATATCTTAAAGTACAAGTTCTATTAAGATTTGTTAGTCATTTTGAAATAATACTTAGAATGGAGTCTCAACTTTTATTTCTCTAAGATAAAACTTAAACTTAGGTTGACCTTTAAGATATAGTGATTCTAACTTAGAAACTTTAGAGATACAGTTTCTTAGAGTGAGTTTTAACCTTATAACTAATCCAGAATAATTGGATTAACTTATACCTTAATTCTAAACTTATCATTCTATCTAGGTTAGTGAGAAGTGTGGATATTCACTTTAATACCTCTAAGGGGCTTTATCTGTGAAACTCTAAACTTTTCTATTGTTATTCTTTTAACTCTTTTATTTTTTATTTCGAGGGATCTTTTTTTTCTTACTCTTTTTCTTTTTCTTTTACTTTTATACTCATTTTTCACACTTTTTTCTAAAAAAAAATAGGTAGCCCTTTTTAAGGTACCCAATCTAATTCAATGGTTATTTTCAAGACATATTCAACCAAATTATATTTTTCTTCTAATTAGTCAACCAAATGAACAAAAAACTCAAAGTTCTTCAAACCCAAATTTTCCTTATACTCTAGGTAGAAAGAAGGCAACAAGTTCACTCCATTCAAACTAGACTTTTGGTAACCTTATTAGACGTAACTATAAATAGAAGGTAACTTTGCTCTAACTATTACCTAAGAGAAACATGAATGGAAACTCCAGATCAAAGCTTCCAACCAAAAATTGATTTAGTGTTTAATGCTTTTAACTAAGTAAAAATAATAGTCTTGAATATTTTAGTATGGAGATGCAAATGCAAAACTGAAATTTATAAAAGGAAATGAAGTGGGTTGGATATCACCTGAAAATGATCTTATAATTTTGTGATATTAATACAATATCTCCTGAAATGAGACAACACACCACTCACCACTCTCCACTCTTGCAACGTCCATTGTGTGTACTGTATTAATCGTAATTATGTTGTATGATGCTAGAAGTACTACAAAAGATATTGTGATCATAATCTAGGTAATTGGTTCCTAAGTTATATCAGAGAAACACACACCAGTATTTTCATCTTGCATTGTGTACACTAGCACAAGACAAAATAATAACAAAAAAGAAAATAATTTCTAAAAAATACTACAAATAGAAATTGTTTTTAGAAGAAAACATGGACAATACAGTATTCAGATAGTACACAAACAACTACTTAACAATTCTAAGAAAACCTAATGGCATAATAAAAATTAATTAAAACTCCTGACGGAAACATCTAATCCCTTCAAGACTTGCCTCTAGCAGTGGTTGTGTTGGATTCTCTCACTCTCTCACGTTGTTCAGTTGCTTCGAGTTGTCACTCTAAAGTCTTTTGCCTTCTATACAGCTTACCTATCCCTTTGAATTTTTTTGTAAATTCCTTTTGCAGGGGACATGGTTTGACATCATCTAAAAAGAATGTGTCCTCAAAATCTAGACTAGATGACCTAGCTTCGCTCACTCCAACTTTATCAAATTTTTATCGTAAATGCTCATAACTATGAGGGCTTTCATGCTCTGGTATTGGTTGCCATAAACCTAGGGCACACTCTGCAATAGATAATGCACCCTTGAATTTTAAAAGTTGGATTATGTTCCCTTGGGGTGTTAGCACTGCCATTGGCTCTCCCATTCGCCTCTCAAGAATTTGACAAACTAAATGTGGGAAAACTAGCAAATGACCTTCCATCGGCTTGACACAAGCATTGATCAGAGTTTCTAAGATAAAACGAGATATGCAAAAAGTCGAATCATTGGTCTGGATCACATGCATGATGTACAAGTGCTTTGCGAAAAGTAAAATATTATTCTGCATCCCTAAGAGGTTAGATGCCACCCATTACCAATAGAGATACTGATTAGCTAGAAAGATTTTTGATAATAATCCTCCACTCCTCCTACTGATGTGTTGTGACTCAAGATCCAATCTTGTGATAAAAATTTCAAACGGATGACACGTCTGGCAAGTTCCATCCTCAACCTCCATAGTTCCTAAGATCACATTGATGTCTTTGAAACCAATGGAAAGCGTGATGCCACGGAACTCAAAATCCATGATCGCTATCTCTTGAATCAGATCGATTATCTCTCTCTCTCTCTTCTCTCATCTATCTCTCTCTAAGTCGACTCTGTCTCGATTTCAAGAAGAAGATCAAATCTCTAAGTTTTGATCAAAATTTTTTTTGGAAAGAAATCGATCGACGTTTGATTGAAAGATCTTCGCTCGATCTCTCACTTATAAAATCTATGATTTTGAAGACGCAAAACAAGTTTTAGGGCAGAATCGATCGACGTTTGATCGAAAGTTTTAGGACTTTGTTCGATCTCCCTTCCTTTGCTTGATTTGTGATCAAATCTTGAGGTATGTTAAAGTTTTTGATTGAATCTCTGATTTTCCTTAGTTAATTTAGGATTTCAATATATTATATATTCTCGGATGTTAGTTATTTAATTGATATAATTATAAAATCGTCATCTAATTTAGTTTTGTGAAGAAATCTCAATCTGAAGCTCTTTTCCTGTTGATTGAACCTTTTCAAGACCTTGTTTGCCTCAACACACCCAACTACTATCACCTTCTGTTGTTTCTTGTTTATGTCCGCAGATTTAACTCCTAAACAAAAAACAAAAATATTTGGAGAAAAAAAATCCGGATTTCATTAGCAAAGGATAATGGCAAGAATAAATAGGTTATTGATTCTTTGTTCCTTTTTAAGCAAATTGGACACCTCGACGACCTTTGAAAGTTTTTCTAGTTTCTGACTTCATTTACCTACAAACATATATAATGAAACATTTTTCAGATGGTGGATATATATTCAAAGTCCATGTCCATGAAGACAAAAACTTACACTTAAAGTGCTATTAAAATCATCAAATTACCCTTATCTTCGACCTTAAGGTAAAGCCTTTCATTTTATTTGGCATGTAGTCCATAAGTCTTTTTCGTGGAAGCTTTACATGATGCAAAGTCTTCCCAAAATGGCTTTGGTGTAAGAGTTATGAGTATGTCATTTACTGTTTTCTAGTTTCAGCATGTGAAGATAGTCGCTTCTAATTGATCAATTAACCTTGTGAACACGATAATAAGTAGAATAAACCTTCAGTTATGATGTATTTTGCAAAATGAGTCCTAATCTGTGGCGTCCTGCCAAACGCTAAAACAAATCCTAAGGCCATTTCGAGGCACTAGGTGGCGCCTCGAAATTTCGGCATGGTCTCCTCTATTTATGTTAGCGTTTCACGGAACTCAAAACCTGATAAACCCAAATCCAAACAATCCTGTATAAAGCAACATACCAACAATGGATAAGAAGCGAAAGACAGAAAAATTTTACGAACATCATAAGCTAGGTCAGATTGTGCAAAAAGGAATAAAGATATACAGGATTACAAAAGTTTATCCTCACTCTAACATAGCCCTATCACTCAGCCCAAAACACTATGTACACCTCTTAGGACAAACAAGCTCCTAAGGGAAATAATCCTAGTGCTCACCGGGTAATGGACACTAGTCGTCAATCTGACCAACCAGATGCTCCTCGACTGATGGCTCAACACTTGCTTCCCCAAGCACAGGCTCTACAACTAAAAAAAATGGCAGGAAAGGGTGAGTAACAATGGTTATCCAGTAGGTCCACAAACAATTCCTACTAATAACCTCACCTAACGTGATCGAATAATCATACTGCATCATTTCAAAACATGCAAGTTTTACAATTGAAACTACGATTAACTGGTACATATAACCAGGGATGAGCAACTAAACAGTTTAAAAAGTTATACATAACATCAATCATCTATACTTATTGTACATTTCCCATTTTATGCAAATACAGTGACAACATTGAAATAATAGACATACTTTTCAATTTATAATTCAAAATATAATAACAGATACATAGTACAAGTGGTGGAGTAATGAAATTTGAGCGTTGGGATTCACAACTGGATCGCTCCCAGTCGAGACATGATGTTACAATGTAAGTCTGGCTTTTAGTTCCTGATTTTGTGGTCGGTCGTTGCACTTACCACATTGGTGACCATTTATCCAGCTCAGGCGGGCCGTTTGACGTGACCGTAAGTAATGGGTCTCTTTTCGATGTGTCAGAACGTTCGACTACTACTAGATTGTTAGTAATCACTGACTAATCATCTTCGTCTATGCTTATCAGGCGTGCATGTGATTCCCAAAATAACACTCCACTCGTATACGACCACCTTTACAATACACGTTCACTGGTAAAGATAAGAAAGGAATGGACCCGGATTTCAGTTGTGACTCCACTCTCATACGTGTCCCATACCACATATGAGCTTGGTGGTCCCTACCATACATCCCAGGATAGTGCACCCCTCTAGATGATGTGACGTACTATCCCTTTAGGCATTCACAAACCTTTTAACAGCTCACAAAATATATATATATATTATTTTTCATTTAAAAATAAAAGAGAAATTAAAATAACAGGGTTGAAAATGGATATCCAGTTCCTACCATGCAATTGTGGACCCCCGACCTAATAATAAATGACAATACTCAGCGCATGCGCTAACATAATTGTAAATAAACATGCAACCCTTTCATTAATAACCTGGATATTCTTTCACCAACCTACATATAACATACAATGTAAGATGCATACATCACCCCTCAGGTGTAGCTCTGACATCTTACCTATTCATCCCTTTTCAATTCTCTCGACATTCTTACTTATCGCCTTTTCAAATCAAACCATTCATTTTCAATCTTTCAAAGTCATTTTTGATCTTTTTATATAGAACCATCAAGGTTTATTCAAAACGAGGTCCCATGATTTCACGGTACTTAAGCTGGCCAAAATGGTAAAAGCTGGTGAAAATTGAAAATTTGCCGAAAATGTCAAAATCTACGTTTTGTTCTTGAAACCAAAATTCGGATTTTGATCCTTTGAGATTTGAATCTTGAAACCATTCCCATTATTCCGAAATAGGGGGTAAAACCTTAATTTCATTAAAAAACTTAAAGTAAATGAAAAGTAAAAATTAAAGATGACATTTACTTGTAATTTCCTTATTATTTCTAGTTTCGATCGTAACTTAACTATTTGGACTCGAAATGTGACAAACGAGTATACCATTTCGAATAATGCTCATCGGTGGGTGTCGGTGGGACAGACGGTCCTACCGAAAGCGCTGAACTTTCTCGCGAATTTTTCGATCCATTCTTTGGATCTTTGTTCCGTTCTTCAAACCCTTGACCCACCCACGAATTTTAACATTTAAAACATAAATAAAACACGTCAAACCTCTATTTCTAGCATGAATTCCAATTCAAACAAAGATTTCTACGATTTAAAACAAACAATAAGTTTTGTTAAAACAACTTAAATGCACATTTCAGAAATTTAAAGTTACCAATAGGAATTCAAAGTCCCCTACTTGGTTTCTGGACGCCAAAGGTGATGAACTCGTACATGGATCAAGGTTAGTGGCAAGAGAGTCGATGTTGGATTGAGTTTGATGCAAAGTAAGGGTTTACAACTCCTTCGACAATGACACTCTCCTTTACTTCTACACTAGAAGACAAGTCTCTACTAATAAGGTGAAGTTCCAAGTTTGATGACACTCTAACTTACTTGCTGATTTTTTATGGAGGGTGAGGAAAATGAATGAGAATGGGTTAACAAGGAGGGTGAGGTTGTTGCTATCGTTGTAGCCGACAACTTTGTCTTCTTCGTCGGGATTCAACGGTCTTTCCTTCTCAACGAATCTTGAGGTGAAGAGAGAAAAACCCTAGGTTTGGGAAAGTCAGCTGAGTTTGGGTACTTTGAAGAAGAAAAAGAATGAATTAAAAGAAAATCAGCTTTCTTTTATAACAAAGGGGAGGGCATACTTGTAATTTCTTTATTATTTCTAGTTTCGACCGTAACTTGACTATTTGGACTCGAAATGTGACAAACGAGTATACCATTTCGAATAATTTTTTATTGTGGTCCTAATGGCATGGTCGAATCTTCCTGATTCTCCCTCTAACAAAAATTCTCTATTTTGGGTCTCGCTTAACACGAAATTCGAGGATTTGTTAACTTTTCATCCGATCTTGAATTCAAACTTATGTACAGGCTAAAATATATATTACGATCATTTTGAAACTAATGGCGAAGTCGGTTTTTAACAAAAATGAATATAGCATAATCTGGGTACTTTACTCTAAGTTTTCTTTTAAGAATATTCCTCGAATTAACACTATCTAATCTCTTCGAGATACGAGTTAAAAACACAGGATGTTACATAATCATTGTCATTAATTGGAGATGGACTTCAACTTCCATTTCATTTAGTTTGGGTAATATATTTACATATCTTTTGTCCTGTTCTTCACATTTTAGCACTATAAAAGAAAAACCTAATTAATAGATTATTATCTTTTATTTTAGCACTATTTCCATTATATTCTTAGCCACACATATTTTATGCTCATTGTTCTTTAGGATTTTTTTATTAGTATCTAACTGAATTTTTCAATAAGGCTTTGTTGTTATTTTTGTTCAAGTTGGTATCTTATTATGAGTTTTCTTTATTGATATCTGACATTAACAGCAACTGGAAATTATAACTTATTTTGGAAATATTTGGGTTGAGAAACTTATCATGTTCATCTACATTGAACTGCTACACACTATTCAAAATTAAAAGAAAACCTTGAGTGCTGGCCCTTTCACTTTAATACTTCATATTGGTTTTTTTCTTTTTTTTAATCTAGACAGAAAATGAGTAACAATACATATGGAAATGAAGCTCTTGAGAAACGTCCAATTGCACAGCTGAATGCTAGGATCCTTTCATGCTTGTCAAGGAGATCTATAGCTGCATATCCTTGGCATGATCTTGAGATTGGTACCTAGATATTGATTGTCATCATGATTCCTAGATTGAGATTTGAATTTAAATAACATATCAATACTGATTATCTTTTTAAAGTTCATGTGCAGGCCCTGGAGCCCCTTCTGTTGTTAACTGTGTATGTGTCTGCTCAGTGATTTTTATCAAGTGCATAAGTTTTTTTTTAAAGTGCAGTAATGTACTATAAGGATATAAGTGAGAAACCATAAAGTTAGACCATGGGTTTCAACTAATTAATTTTCTTACATAAAGCCTAATACAAATTACCACATTTTCTCTCTTTGTGATGAGAAAAGAACATTTTAATTTTACCCCACAACACCAGTAACCAAGGACAATGGACTTTCTCAAGCTGCCCAAACAGGTTTTAATTTCTTGATAGCCATTTTTCATGTCTAAAGAAGTATATGAAACAATTTCAATACACTATAATTTTTCTACTTAAGTTCTACCCTTTATGAGGTTGGTTAAGTGCTTCACAACCCTTTTATTCATCTAGAATAGGTTGTTGAGATAACGAGAGGAAGTAAGGTCAAATATGAGCTTGACAAGAAGACAGGGCTGATAAAGGTACATAAGGCCAAATCCCTATTTTGACCTGGTCAACATTCATCTGTCACTTGTATGCATTTGTTCTTAGTTGTTACAGTTGGAATGTATGTCCAGGTCTACTTGATGAATGCATAATGTTCGAAATCCAGTTGACTTCTTAGATAGGCCAAAGAGGTCGTAACCTGAATTTCATCCTACACTCTTAGAAGAAGCTTACATTCTTAGAAGAAGCTTACAAACATTGACTGTTTTATTTGTAACAATTTGTGTATCCCTGATGTATCAATTTTATATTACAATATTTTTTGTCTAGAAGCTACTTGATGCATCGTAACCCAAGTTACATATACAACTATTTGTATTCTATCGAAACGTAGCTCCTGGAGTAAAATAAAAATCCTATTGTCATTGGGGAAGGGAAGAATGGGTAAAAATTTAATAAATTTAAAAGTTCATTTTTGTAGTTATGTATGAAATTTGGTTATACATTAACACATAAAAAATATTTTGTAATCTATGGAAATTTACATCTCATAAATTAGACTTCTGGAGAAGTACATTGAAAGTTGATAGAGCTCAAGTAGAGCTATGTTTGTATTACTATGTTTGTATTCTATTTCAATCTACGAGATACAGCTCAAGTAGAGCAATTGCTGCATTATTTGTGGAAGAGGCTCCGGAGGATGCTGAAAGCAAAAGAACCTTCAAGTAAATAACCGTCCTTTGATGGAAAATCAGTTTTGTTTTGATTATATCTTTGTCTTAGTTATATTATTTGATATTGTACATGTTCAAAAGTAGAATTTGGGCCTTCTATGCGTTTTTTTTCTTCTTTCTATAATGGTCAGGCTTCAATAAGGGATGAGCCACATGCAGAGGATGTGGCTCATCATGAATCTATTTTGGCAACATGATTCTATTTTGGAATTTAACTCTGTCATGAATTAAATCCTTGTAAAAGGATTTCCTTAGTTTGATTGTTAAATATATTGTCCTTGCTAATTTCTCCATCTTTATGTATAATTGGGCCTAGATAACTGAGATGGTTTCTTTTGGGTATTATTCATCCATCAATCTTAACTACTAGTTCATCTCTAAATGTGTCCTAACCTATGTTACTTGGTTCGTTGGTTCAAATTTGGATTCGGGTTCTCGGTTTGCCACTCTAGAACGAACCCGGTTGGTAGGGGTAGGCAGAGATAAATAGTTTGCTGAAATAGTTTGAGCTGCATACAATGTCTTAAGCTGTGTATTTTAATGAAATGGATAGTGATATATAGAGGTTCTAATGCTTTATTACTGTTTAAGCTTGTCTAACAGCTAAAAATATGCGTTGAATGCTTTTTCGTTGGCTTGTCTTCAATATTGAACCTTGTTCGACCTAATCAAGGTATGATGTGGTTAAACCATATACGAAATACTGCTATCTTTTGTGTTAAAGTGGACCTACTGACTCACATGGTTCAGTGATTCTAATAAGTATTTGTTGTGGTCGATATTAATATGGATTAGAAAATAAGATTTTACCAGAGTTTAAAATAGCTAATGTAATTAAGGAATTAATGTTGGTAATCATATACTATCATGTAATGGGAGTGGTTCATCTAGACATAAAACCTGACAACATCCTTCTCACCAAATCAGGCAACATCAAATTGGATCATAATTAAAAGTTGATCATTATAAGATGAAATCTATTTAAATAAAATATGTGCATTTTCTTTGGTTACTATCAGTTTTTAGTGTTTGTTACTTCTATAAAATAAAATAAAAAATCTTTTGCAATTGATCATAGATATATTCACAAAAACTTTTCAGCTAATATGATATGCCAAATAGGTTTATGCAGCAAAAAATAGTGATGATATTAGAATGAGATATATAGAATATCAGTTACATGTTGATAATTACATGTATTTTCTGATTTATGTAAGATTCAATATTCATGTAGTACGGGCACTTAATTTAATTGTTCCTATGTAAATAAATCATCCGGATAATGGCGCAAATGTTCAAATAAGTTGCACATTTTATTTCCACATTTTTTATATTTACTTGAAACGTATTGATCTATTATAGTTTGGTTCTCAGTTTGAACTGAACCAAGTCACACCGCTATTATCTTTTTGGATTTGACAACACTTGAATTTATAAACATAGGATTTCTGTTCATACGATCCTAAAATTTAAAAAATATGATATGTGTTAAGCACTTAAGATTTATTTATAGCATTTTAAGAAAGGTTATCTTGTAGAAATTTGTCAGAGTATGCTACATGCAAAGAATGTACCTGGAAGGTTTTGGACCGAAGCTATGAGAACAGTAGCCCATGTGATCAACAAACTTCCTCAACCAAGTTAGAGTTTGTTTAACCTTTTGAGAAACTATGAGACATAAAGCCTACAGTTAGCTACTTTCAAGTATTTGGATGTGTATGTTATGTATTTGTTCCTGAACATTTACGTAGCAAATTTGACAAGAAAGCAGTGAGACTGCCTCTCAGTCAAGTACTCTACATTTTGTCTGAAATAGTCAGGATAAGGGTTGAATGTGTTCTCATGAAAGATAATTTTATTAGTACAAATGAAATATAATTAGTTAGTTATCTGTTTTATCTTATTTTAACTTGAAGTTAGAATAGTCCTAACCTGAAGCATTGTAGGGTGATGATTTGTGAAATAATACACACACATTGATCAAAATTATGTTAAAACAAATGAAAAATTAGTTCCATTGAACTAACTGAAGAAAGACATAGGTAATCTTAAACTAAATTAAGATATAAGTAATACCTACTGATATGTTAATTATAAGACAAAAAAAACCATATTTATACATGTTTTAGTTATCCGTTTTCTAAAATTTTCTCATCTACCACTACCAGTCAACTACTCACAACCATATGCATTCTTCATTTAGTAAGTTGATCTAAGATTTTTTACTAGGTCTTTCTTTACAATAGGAGGATCATTTTTTTTCCATTTGTGGGCTGTTTTGCATTTAAGTTCTTCTTTTTATGGTAAGATATATATTGCGATACTTAAAATATTTTGATGGGTTTAGGATGTTGTACCGTAATTCATTCTATGATTTTTGATCTCTTTCGTTAGCTAAATCAGTGGGCAAGAATCAAAAGTCCAGTGGGCCCAAAATAGTGTGCCTAGTGACATTTTTGGTATCAGAATCAGATATTTTGGTAGTCAATTCGCTTGGAACGACTTCTTCCTTGATAAGTCCAAAGAACGAGAGGCAAAAATTTATGCTGATGTTCGAGGCTATGGAATATCAAGTTTTCTTTTTGGAATGATCTTATTTATAACAGGTGATCATGTTCAACTTTGAACTATACGATCTAAGTATTATATAAATAATACACACATGTCACCATTGATATTATTTTACCACAATGAATAGTACCAATTATCAAATTATAGCATAAATCATTGGATGATATTAACAAGTGATAATATAAGCATTAAGTAAAAATCAACACATAAAATCTTTTGGTTAAATCTTATTAAATTGTTTCATAATATCCATAAAAATCGATAGACGTATGCAATGCTCATTCAATACCTAAATATCAATCATTACTTGTGGTTTTTTGTAGGAAGATAGACACATCTTAAATATATATGACTCTAGTATAACTCTGATACTATTTTTCGTTGCAATGAGTAATACAAACATAATCATAAACATTAACTCATTATTTATTATTCTTAAATATGTCCCTACTCAACTTTTAACTGCTAATCAAATTTACAATGGAATAAATTCAAATTAATTGGTATAGATAAAAAAGAATTTTATAGTATAATGGAATGATTTACTTGGACAATATTTCGGTACCTAATATCTTTCTCTAATCTAATGGTCGTGTTGTCATCAAGTGTGGCGCCCCGCCGACCGCTAACACAAATCCCCATGTCAGATCTCGTGGTACTAGGTGGCACCTCGAAATTTCGACATGGTCTCCTCTATTTATGTTAGCATTCCAAGGCGTTCAACCTGCACCTGATAAACGACATACAATCCTGCATACATATACAAAATATAATACTAGCAGAAGCTTAAATACGTCTAATAACGAATGAAATATCAGAGTGCGGAAGAATAACCAGAATACTGGATTATACAAAATTTCTCACTCTAACAGAAATCCTAACACTCAAGACAGAATCTATAAAACTATTTGGGGGAATTGACACCACTAGGGGGTATAGCCCTAGTACTTACCAGGTGACGAATTCTGGTTGTCTATCTGACCAACCAGATGATCCTCATTCGTACTCTATACTTGCCTCGCCAAGCTCTGAATCTGAAACTAAAAAAAATGGAGAAGGAAAGGGTGAGTAACAATGGTTACCCGTACGTGACTGGAGTTGTGGTTTTCATGAATGACGTCACATCTCCGAAGAGACCGGGCCACGCACTAGTGCCACGTTGGCTAAATGGGATGTGTAAGTGAGTAAAATAGTAAACGTGCATGTGGTGTGTACAAAACAGGGTGGGGTGTGCCCGGGGCCTTTTTCAAACAAATCAAACCATCAACATATCGATATCGAATAAATATTGATCAAAAATACTGAAATATCCAAAATATCCAATTCGAAATTAAAACATATATATATCCATTAAGATCATGGCATTTCAGATAATCAATCAATGAACATAACACAGAATAATCGATCAGATCCAATATTGAAACATGCACAAAAAATTCTTTTTTTTTTAATTTTTTTTCTTTGGAATTTTAGGAATTTTTTTGCATTTTTGAATTTAGGACTCAACAAATTTCTCAATGAGAACTTGGGTTATCTCGACTAACACATTAAGATTTCAAAATTTACAAAGAGTCATTGGGCCCACGTGATTGATAATCCAATGCCACGACTTTCTAAATTTTAAGAAAAATATTTGGATCCAAAAGTAATATTAAAAAATAATAGTCTTAGATAGAGTCCTAATATTCTACATTGAAAGAGAGAAAATGTATTGAAAATTTTTCTTTCAAAATGCATTGCATTGATGACATTAGTTCATGCTACGTGCGAGCTCAATGACCCATAGTAAAAATAAACTCTTATTAAGTGAGTCAGGTTATACCGTTGTGGTGAAAAAAATTCTCAGTAAGGAATGTGATTTCCAAAATTTTGAGGTGGGACCCATGGTATTGTAAAGGATTAAATACCAATCTAAAATCATATTTGAAAGATTTTAATCTTTAAAATAACAAAAAAGTAGATCTCATTCAAAGATTGTTTGTTGTAAGAAATTCTAAAACACATTTTTTTTAATAATGTTGCTGCCACAAAAAAACCACTTAGTTTTATGTATTTTTTTTTATTATTTATATTGTGTTGCTGCCAAGACATACAACACAATACTCAAAAAAAAAAATTTATTATATATATGCTGTCAACACATATAGCACTCAAACACAACCATCACAACACATTTTTTTTTTAAATATTTTTTCCTTATGCTACTGCCAGCAGCATTGAAAATCTCCCTTTATTTTTTTTTCATTTTTGGTGGTTGCCAGTAACACACAGCTCGTACACTTTCATATGTTGCTGCCACAACACATGACACACAAGTCAAACTACACGACTCTCTTTTCTTTATGTTGCTGGCAGCAACACACACCTCTTTCTTTTGAGACAAAAACGTGGTAGGCGAGTACGAGGAAGAAAACTAACAGATTTAGAAGATGTTAACAGTCTTAAAACATGATTCCCATAAGATAAAACCCAAGTTTTTGAAAAAAATGAATCCAACTCGTCCGCCATTAACGCTTTGTTAGAGTTCGAAACAAAACAGAATTATTTCTCTGCCTTGAAAATCCTCATGGAACGGCTTCCACAAACTCCGCAACCACAGTCTTCACTCCCACTTGTAACAGCAAGAGAGGTTACTGTTCTTGAATATTCTGGGCTCTTTTCTCCATTTTCATTGTGACTCAAATTACTCTCCAACAAAGACGAACCATCTTTAGAAATCAAACCAAAATCATTATTTAACAATGTTCCTTCGCCTTCACCTTCGTCTGAAATTTCTCGAGCAAGTGCCCGAATTTGAAAAAACTCAGGTATACTTTAGATCCATTCTAGATTTAAATCAAACCCAAAACACCATCTGATTTTCAAATTTTCTTTGATTCTAAGATATCCACATTGTTGTTCAGTGGAGGCGTTAATCAATAAAGGTGGTGAGAGAGATTGGAGAACAGAGCACGTCTCTGCACCAAACTTGGGAACAAAAACTGTGCTAGAAAGTGCTTCCGTCTATGAAAAGCAAACAAAGCAGAGAGAGATTTGGGGAGAGAGAGAGAGGGAGAGGGGGAGAGAGAGTAGCAAGAGGCGTTCTTCTTCCTGCTCTCTTCTTTCTCTTGAAGAAGAAGAAGATAGAAAAAAGGAAAAAAATTAAAAAACCTACCAGCACACCACCCATTACTAATCATATTAAGTGTTTGAAAATTAAAAGTGACTTTTTACTAGGGGCACCCTTGTGCTTGACAGAACCTAAAAAAAACCCAAATCTTGTTGGTTTTCCTTTTGCTGCCAATGGACAGCACGTTTTTTTTTTTTTTTTTAAAGTTTTATATATATAAAAAATGTATTGCCGAAGGGCAGAAATAGAAAAAAAATGAAAAAAATAAGAAAAGAAAAGAAAAATCAAAGGATGAATCGATTCCTAAAAAAAATTTAAATAATAATAAAAAAAAACTATATGATTTAATAACTATCATTCCATCTTTAATGTAATCATCCTTTTGAAACCCCAAATGATTTAGGATCGTTCTTGATCGGCCTTCAATTGAATCACAAAAATAATGCTTGATTGATCCATAAAAATAATATGCCGAGATCTCTAATATTCAAAAACACATGCTCAATAATCGAATCAAAACACAAAGATGCAACTATAATCATGAATAAACAAAAATAATATAAATAAATAAAATTAAAAAAAAAACACTCTAGGTTATTTTAGCGATGCTCCCATACTTGGGGTTTTTAAAGTTTGATCCTCAATGTCCCCAGCAGAGTCGCCACTGAAAGCGCCCTCGATCCGCTGGGGTGCGCGGATCCGCTTTTGACCCTTGAGGTTTGGGAGTCGCCACCTAGTTATTACGGTCTAGGAACCGTTCAATGACTCTAAATAGATAAAGGACTAATCTAAAATAGAAAAAACTGAATTCGGGGATCATGTTACGGGGTTGGAAGGTGTTAGGCACCAACCCCGCCCGACCAAAGCCGGTCTCTACTAACTTCCCAAATAAATTACATTGCTGCAAACCTAGATAAAAATAAATAAAAAAAAGTTATACCTTTCTGATAGCAAAGACTTTGTTCCCTCAGATCCGACAAAAATAGCTACTTGTACCGTACTCCCTTGCTTCGTTCTGTCTCCGGATTTGATTTCGGATCTCCGAGGCAAGGTATCTCCTTATTTTTGAATCTGGACTCTTCGAGTTTGTTATGGGTTTTGGGATGTTTTTGGAGGGCTTTTAGATGTTTTTTAGGCTAAAATCGAAGGAGGGATGTTAGGTAAGGAGTTGGGACTTTAAAACTAGGGTTTTTGGGAGGCTAGGGGGACTTTTAGACCTACTTCTCTTAGGGTTTATGATTTGATACGAAAATAGGGTGTGAGCACCTCTATTTATAGATGTTTTTAGGGGTTGATTTGGATAGAGTTAGTGTTTAATTAGAGTTCTTTTAATTAGAGTTGTATTTTAGTTAGACTTGTTTTAGGTAGAATTGTGTTTTAATTAGAATTGTTTTAGGTAGAATTATTTTTTAGTTAGAACTCTATTACATAGAGTTATTTTTTAATTTGAACTCTATTATGATTTTGACTTTTGGTCTTATTTGATTGACTTTTAATATTTTGACTTTAGTCTTAATTGATTGACTTTTAATATCTTGACTTTAGTCTTGCTTAATTGATTTTAATTTTGACTTTAGTCTTGCTTGATTGACTTTAATACCTTGACTTTAGTCTTGCTTGATTTACTTTTAATTTTTGGAGACCCCTCCTCCATTATTTCTTTAATTCTTTGGACCCCCAAATGGAGGGGTCCTTAAAGAAATATCTCACGAACCCTCAACAATTTTACTTGAAAACCCGATTGATCGATTTTTTTAATTCAAAATTTTAAATTAATTTCATCAATGTTTCACTTTAATTATGAAAATTATGAAATTATCGTTTTGCCCCGGAGAGGACTTTTCACATTTTAAATCGATTTTTAATGTTTTAGGATGTTTTAGAATCGATTTTTCGTAAGGAATTCAATGGAAATATTAGTTTGTGTCATTTATAAAAAAATTTGTGTGAAATGGTCATGAACTTTATGAGGGGCATTTTTGTAATTTTGTCGAATTCTATTAAAATTGGTGAAATGATTTATTTGGTTTCCATTTGTTGTTTTATGTGTTTGAGAAAGTTTTTCTAAGCATAACGTAGGCTCTAGGTAAAATTGTTTAATCAGGCGACTATCCCTTCAAGCATTCACAAATTCTTTAACAGCTCACAAAATAGTTACATATATATATATATATATATATTATTTTCATTTGAAAACAAAAGAGAAATTAACAATACAAGGTTGAGAATAGATATCCAGTTTCCTACCATGCAAGGGTGGCCACCTGGTCTAAAATAAATAACAAAACGGAAACGTAAACAGCGCCTCGCGCTAACAGAAATTTAAATAAACATGCAACCAACAATATTATCCTTTGATATCTGTTCACCAACCTGCACACAACACAACAACGTAAAATGCAGACATCACCCCTCGGGTGTGACTCTGAGATTTTACCATTTCATACCCTTTTTTCCTTTATTCGATTTTTACAGTTTTCAATCTCTTCATAAAATATCCATTTTCTGATATTCATCAACTCAATATGAGTTCATTGAATATTAAATCACATTTTTCAACTATAGAATTTATTTCTATCAATAATATTGAAAAAAAAAATACAAATTTCATATCAAAACGGGGTCCGAACAGTGCACAAGACCCAATTTATGGAAATAACCCGTTAAAATACCCTACCTACGTATAATTTATTAAAAGTACAACTAAACATATCAAACATGCAATTTCTGACGTGAATTTTTGAAATAACAAAAGAATTCTATATTTTAGAAATACATCCAAATTTTTTTGATAAAATCCTAAGTGCAATTTTAACAATCTACGATTATTAATAGAAATTAAGAGTTCCTTACAATCTCTAAGAGAAAGGATCGAAGCACGTGCGCTGAAATCGAGGCGATCAGCACGGAAATCGAGACAGAACCAACTTCGAAGTGGCTGATTTTTGAATCTGGCCTGGTGGTTTTGAAGATCTTGACGCCGTCGTCCTTTCTCCTTGCTGCAACGGAGGACGGTTTGACCCCGAAATCGATGAAATTCGAGGTCGAAGTTTTCAAAATTCCCATATATAAATACGGCTGATTTTTAACGATATCGGGTGAAATAGAAAGTGAAACGAAAAAAGGTTGGGTGGGTTTTGTAAATGTCAAGGTTGCGAACGTTTCTCCCTTCGGCGTGAGAAGACGGTTTGACCTAGAAACGACGAAATCCGAGGTCAAAGTTTCGAAATTTTCGTATCTAAATACGTCTGATTTTTTATGATACCGAGTGAAAGAGAAGATGAAATGAAGGTTGGGTGGTTTTTATAAATGTTGAAGTTGTAGATCTTTTTCCCTTCTACGGCGGTCATCGACGGCAAGCCGTTTGCGAGAGATCTGAGGTAGAAGATCGAAGAAAAAATGATTTTTCGTTTATATATGTCGCGACTGTTTGGGTGGGTTGGAGGAGACGAAGTTATAAAAAAAATTAAATTTTTTTTTTTTTATATAAAATTTGGGACGAATTCGGTATTTTGTCAATTGTTTTTATCGACGATAACTTGACCATCCAGACTCCAAAACTGACAAATGAATACTCTATTTCGCCTAATTTTTCATTCCAGATCTAATGGTACAGTCAATTTCTACAAATTATGTCTCCATAAAAAATTTACATTTTTAGCCTGAGGTGACCCCTAAACTTGATGTCGTTTTTGTTTTTTACGATAATTCGACTTCCTGATCTCCAAAAACGATAAATAAATAGTTCATATTTAATAATTTTTCATTACGAACCCAATGGTATGATCGAATCTTAATAATTCTTTCTCTACCAATAAGTCAGTATTTTAGCCTGGTCCGACTCGGTAATCAAGGATTTTGTAACTTTTATATTCGGACTCGCATTTAAGTGTGCTTACAGGCTAAAGTATGTTTTTCGATCATTTTGAATCTAATGGTGAGATTAGATTCCATTAAAAATGATCATAAACATCCTAAAATTTTACCCCTAAGTCTCACTTTTAAGATTTTCTTAAAATTCCACAATTTATTTTTTCCTCGACATACGAATTAAAAAGTCGGGATTTTACATTGGCCTTCGGGATCGGAGTAATGATTAACAGGGACAGTCAGGGGCATGACCCGGGAGCACCCATGTAACAGTATGTAAGGCTCGTTATGAAGCCATGTCAGCCCCCGTACCAAATATTACTCAAATAGATAAAAACATAAATTGTTATGATAAAAACATAGTGTACTGAAATTGTTTCATATACTTCTTTAGACAGGAAAAATCGCTATCAAGAAATTAAAACCTGTTTGGGCAGCTTGAGAAAGTCCATTGTCCTTGGTTACAGGTGTTGTGGGGTAAAATTAAAATACTCTTTTCTCATTCCAAAGAGAGAAAATGTGGTAGTTTGTATTATGCTTTATGTAAGAAAATTAATTAGTTGAAACCCATGGTCTAACTTTATGATTTCTCACTTAGATCCTTACAGTACATTATTACACTTCAAAAAAAAAAACTTATGCACTTGATAAAGATCACTGAGCAGACACATACACTGTTAACAACAGAAGGGGCTCCAGGGCCTGCACATGAAATTTGAAATGATAATCAGTATTGATATGTTGCTTAAATTCAGATCTCAATCTGTAAATAATGAAGTAATCAATATCTAGGTACCAATCTCAAGATCATGCCAAGGATGAAAGGATCCTAGCATTTAGCTGTGCAACTAGACATTTCTCAAGAGCTTCATTTCCATTTGCCTTGTTACTCATTTTCTGTCCAGATTAAAAAAAAAAAAAAACCAATATGAAGTGTTAAAGTGAAAGGGCCAGCACTCAAGGTTTTCTTTTAATTATGAATAGTGTGCAGCAGTTCAATATAGATGAACATGATAGGTTTCTCAACCCAAATCTTTCCAAAATAAGTTATAATTTTCAGTTGCTGTTAATGTCAGACATCAATAAAGAAAACTCATAATGAGATACCAACTTGAACAAAAATAACAACAAAGCCTTATTGAAAAATCCAGTTAGATACTAATAAAAAAATCCTAAAGAACAATGAGCATAAAATATGTGTGGCTAAGAATATAATGGAAATAGTGCTAAAATAAAAGATAATAATCTATTAATCAGGTTGTTCTTTTATAGTGCTAAAATGAGAAGAACAGGACATAAGATATGTAAATATATTACCCAAACTAAATGAAATGGAAGTTGATGTCCATCTCCAATTGATGACAATGATTAGGACTCATTTTGCAAAATACATCATAACAGAAGGTTTATTCTACTTATTATCATGTTCACAAGGTTAGTTGATCAATTAGAAGTGATTATCTTCACATGCTGAAACTGGAAAATAGTAAATGACATACTCATAACTCTTACACCAAAGCCATTTTGGGAAGACTTTGCATCATGTAAAGCTTCCACGAAAAAGTATTATAGACTGCATGCCAAATAAAATGAAAGGCTTTACCTTAAGGTCGAAGATAAGGATAATTTGGTGATTTTAATAGCACTTTAAGTGCAAGTTTTTGTCTTCATGGACATGGACTTTGAATACATATCCACCATCTGGAAAATGTTTCATTATATATGTTTGTGGGTAGATGAAGTCAGAAACTAGAAAAGCTTTCAAAGGTCGTCGAGGTATCCAATTTGCTTAAAAAGGAACAAAGAATCAATAACCTATTTATTCTTGCCATTATCCTTTGCTAATGAAATCTGGATTTTTTTTCTCCAATATTTTTGTTTTTTGTTTAGGAGTTAAATCTGTGGACATAAACAGGAAACAAGAGAAGGTGATAGTAGTTGGGTATGTTGAGGTAAACAAGGTCTTGAAAAAAGTTCAATCAATAGGAAAAAAGCTTCAGATTAAGATTTCTTCACAAAACTAAATTAGATGATGATTTTATAATTATATCAATTAAACAACTAACATCCGAAAATACATAGTATTTTGAAACCCTAAATTAATTAAGGAAATCAGAGATTCAATCAAAAAGTTAACATTCCTCAAGATTCGATCACAAATCAAGGAAAGGAAGGGAGATGGAACAAAGCACTAAAAATTTTGATCAAACGCTGATCGATTCTGCCCTAAAACTTGCTAATCAAAATCTGATTGCGTCTTCAAAATCACATATTCTACGAGTGAGAGATCGAGCGAAGATCTTTCGATCAAACGTCGATCGATTTCTTTCCAAAGTAAAATTTCGATCGAAACTTAGAGATTTGATCTTCTTCTTGAAATCGAGACAGAGTCGAGTTAGAGAGAGAGAGAATCGATCCGATTCAAGAGAGAGTGATCATGGATTTTGAATTTAAGAGAAAGCGAGAAGACAGACAATCAAGCGAGAGAAGAGAAGGCAGCCGCGTTCTCTACAAAACCCACCTAACCTTTTTTCGTTTCACTTTCTTTTTTGCCCGATATCGTCAAAAATCAGTCGTATTTATATACGGGGATTTTGAAACTTCGACCTCAAATTTCATCGATTTCGGGGTCAAACCGTCCTCCGCAGTAGAAGGGAGAAGGACGACGACATCGAGATCTTCGAAATCACAGGGTCAGTTTCAAAAATCAACCACCTTGAAATACGAGTCACCTCGATTTTCTTGTTGATCGCCTCATTTTTTATGCACGTGCTTCAATTCCGTCGCTTAGAGATTGTAAGGAACTCTCAATTTATATTAGTAATCGTAGATTGTGAAAATTGCATTTAGGATTTTATTAAAAATTTGTGGTAAGTTTCCATAAATATTGAATTCTTTATTATTTCAAAATTCACGCCAGAAATTGCATGTTTGATATTTTTAATTATATTTTTAACAAATTATACGTGGGTAGGGTATTTTAACGGGTTATTTCCATTAGTTGGGTCTTGTGCACTGCTCAGACCTCGTTTTGATATAAAATTTGTATTTTTCCAATATTATTGATAAAAAGAGATTTTATAGTTGGAAAATATGATTTAATATTCAATTAACTCATATTGAGTTGATGAATATCAGAAAATGGATATTTTATTAAAGATATTGAAAACTGTAAAAATCGAAAAAAGGGTATGAAATAGTAAAATGTCAGAATCACACCCGAGGGGTGATGTCTGCATTTTACATTATTGTGTGGTGTGTAGGTTGGTGAACGGATATCCAGGGATAACGTTACTGGTTGCATGTTTATTTAAATTTCTGTTAGCTCGAGGCGCTGTTTACTTTTCCGTTCTGTTATTTATTTTAGGCCGGTTGGCCACACTTGCATGGTAGGAAACTGGATATCCATTCTCAATCTTGTATTGTTAATGTCTCTTTTGTTTTCAAATGAAAATAAGTTAGATTCATAGTCTGTGTTTGGTTTGCTTATTTGGATATGTGTTGTCCTTGAAGTTATTACTTCATCGCTTCCTTTCTCTTAGGTCTTGTATATTCTTTCTGACATGGATGCTTGAGATGGGATTACTTCGATGTTCCTTATGGTTGGTAATCTTGTTTGTAGGATTTGAAACATTATAGATTTTATCCGTAGACATCGTGCTTGAAAACAAATGATCTCCCATGAAGTTTGTGGAAGGCTCATCAAACACAAAGAATCTTGAAGTTTGGGCTTGTTTCCACCTTCTATATAATTGGAGTTTGAAATTCAAACCATGTTTTTTAGAACACAACCAGACCTTATTGACTTGCCTAGTTCTAAGTTTATCGCTATCAGCTAGTTTACGAACATTACTTGATCTGAATTCTACATTAAAGATTATAATACTAGACATTCGTTCTCAATGGTTTCTTAGAAACCAAGCATTGTACCCAAAGGTACAAAGTGCCAGAAATTTAGGTACTTTAAAGAGATGGAATTGTGGATTGTTGGAATAAAAAATAATGTTTTTTTTTGTTCTTATTCTCGACTTTAGTATATCTCAAGTATAAGCATAAGAAAATGAAATTATATTTAATGGAAATCATTGGCTTTATAAAAAAAAGTTTTATAATATTAAAATATTATATGTTTTTCTTTTTTGTGATTAAAGAGTTGGAGTGCGAGAAGGAATGTAGCAGAGGAGAGGATTACCGCTTAATTAAGCTCACAATCATCGATTACTCCGTGAGATAAATTCGCCTCTTTTCTTTTCTCTTCTTTTCAAATTTCACTGGATGTGTGTGTCCGCTTCTTGCCTAACTAAAATAACTGGTCTGTTGCAGAAAAAGAGAGAACGAGTTGTCGTTGTGGAGTATAGAGGGCATGACGCGGCTAGGTTCCAAAATGTTGACCATGCTCATAGGTATATTTTTAATGGTTAAACACATTCATTAGGAGTTCGATTTTTTTTTTTTTCATTAAATTTATATTAAAAATTTAGAGGTAGTAACTAAGTATTTCAAAAAGTTATTATTGTAGAATCAGTTATTTAACGTATTATATTTAACCCTAATTTCATATGGATCTACAAGTGAACATGTTTAGAAAATTTATATAGTATTGTTTATTTAACAATCTCGAGGGGGTGGCTCAATGGCAATTTCGGATCCAATAAGCAATGAGAGTTTGTAGGTTGGAATCCATAATCACAGAGTAGATATAGGAAAACACAATTGAATTGACTTCTTCTGTGATTTTGAATTCTTCTTAGTAATTGGGCAAATAGACTAGAACTTCTATGTATTAACAATAACGTGTCAAAAAGAGTAATTTCGGATCCTATTAATAATCTAGTAATTAATTATTAAGATTGTGGCCATGTTGATAATATTTTTGGCAATCTATGGTTGGGAATTGGTTTTCAACGTTGCTATACTGTTTAATCCTTACTGTAATTCTAATATTTTTAAAGATACCACTATGTCTTTTACATTGAACTGCTGCACACTATTCATAATTACAAGAAAACCTTGAGTGCTGGCCCTTTCACTTTAACACTTCATATTGGTTTTTTTCTTTTTTTTTAATCTGGTCAAAAAATGAGTAACGAGGCAAATGGAAATGAAGCTCCTGAGAAATGTCTAGCTGCACAGTTGAATGCTAGGATCCTTTCATCCTTATCAAGGAGATCTATAGCTGCGCATCCTTGGCATGATCTTGAGATTGGTACCTAGATATTAATTGTCTTCATGATTCATAGATTGAGATCTGAATTTAAACAACATATCAATACTGATTATCTTTTCAAATTTCATGTGCAAGCTCTGGAGCCCCTTCTGTTGTTAACTGTTTATGTGTCTGCTCAATGATCTTTATCAAGTGCATAAGTTTTTTTTTAAGTGCAGTAATGTATTATAAGGATCTAAGTGAGAAACCATAAAGTGAGACCATGGGTTTCAACTAATTAATTTTCTTACATAAAGCATAATACAAACTACCACATTTTCTCTATTTGGAATGATAAAAGAGCATTTTAATTTTACCCCACAATACCTATAACCAAAGACAATGGACTTTCTCAAGCTGCCCAAACAGGTTTTAGTTTCTTGATAGCCATTTTTCCTGTCTAAAGAAGTATATGAAACAATTTTAGTACACTATAATTTTTCTACTTAAGTTCTACCCTTTATGAGGTTGGTTAACTGCTTTATAACCCTTTTATTCATCTAGAATAGGTTGTTGAGATAACGAGAAGAAGTAAGGTCAAATATGAGCTTGACAAGAAGACAGGGCTGATAAAGGTACATAAGGCCAAATCCCTATTTTGACCTGGTTAGCATTCATCTGTCACTTGTATGCATTTGTTCTTAGTTGTTACAGTTGAAATGTATGTCCAAGTCTGCTTGATGAATGCATAATGTTCGAAATCCAGTTGACTTCTTAGGTAGGCCAAAGAGGTCGTAACCTGAATTTCATCCTACATTCTTAGAAGAAGCTTACAAACATTGATTGTTTTATTTGTAACAATTTGTGTATCCTTGATGCATCAGTTTTATATTACAATATTTTTTATTTAGAAGCTACTTGATGCATCATTACCCAAGTTACATATACAACCATTTGTATTCTATTAAAACGTAGCACCTGGAGTAAAATGGAAATCCTATTGTCATTAGGGAAGGGAAGAATGGGTGAAAAGTTAATAAATTTTAAAGTTCATTTTTGTAGTTATGTATGAATAATAGTTAATTTCATTAAAGAACTTAAAGTAAATGGAAAGTAAAAATTAAAGAGGACATTTATTTAAATATTTTAAATGAAATGAAGGGTGGGAAATCAACATGTATAAGGCATGAGGATAATAACCCAAGAGCCAGAAGTGATTTGTCTCCGATTCACAGATTTAGTTAAGAGAATATAACTTTATCAATCCATAATTTTGTCATAAGCAGTAAGTAAGCACAACAAAAATTTTAAAGATAAATGATAATACTAGCTGGATAGTATTTAATAGTATTTTAAATCATGTTAACCTTAGTTTATAACTTGAAGAATCGTGGACTGTCTGACCAGTGCAAATTCCTTATAAGTGGCCAACACCTCTTTCGCCCTAGCTCCTCAAGCCACTCAATCCTCACAACCCAATCTTAGGAGACAATTCTCAAATCTTGGGATGTCCCTTAGTGTTGCCTATCAAAAATTGATGAAAAGGGGACTGTTGACACCGTTACAACCTAAGCCGTTGCCTAATCCTCTCCCTCCAAACTTGGACAATGGGCAATTCTGTGAATTCTATCAAATGTCCGACCCATCACCTTTTTATAATTACATAAAGAGATGTAAAAATACAATGAATTGGCAAACATAGAAGATTTTTGATTGAAATATTCCGATTATTGTTAAAATCTTGAAAAGATCTCCTTATATATCTTACAAATTAGCTAAGCACTTCACAGAATATAAATAAAAAATTAAGCCCATTAAATACTCTATAACTGTTTACAGGATTATAAAATGATGCTTTCGATGAACCAATTCGTAAGATTTCAAACATACATAAAAATTTGAACCAATTGATGATAGGGTCAGCCATTGGTCGATAATTATTGTTATCAATCATATAACTTACATGCAATATTAGGGATCACTCCTCATCAAAATATGTTTCAATTATGTGTGAAATTTTCTCACATACAAGTTTTTATCAAATAAGGGTTGATGTAAATATTATTCTTTAGATATTTGATGTTTCACATGTACTGCTTTTACTTTGGATAACTCATCACATTAATTACTGTTTTATACCTATCCATACGTTTTATCATTGTAATATTCATTAAATTAGTGGTATCTTGGTTATGATTTAATTAAAAACAATCTAGTTCTTATCGGAGAAATATAAGTAAATTTTGAATGAATTAAGAATATAGGTATCTGCAGCAGTTGAACCATTGCACTATCTAATGGTCGATAAATTTAGTTGCATAAATTAACAAAAATAGTAGAAAATCCTTATATGTTAAATAATTATTTTAGAGTTAGTCATTATAATATTTTAAGCATGTCATATTCAATCCATTTGGATGAATCTTAAAATATGTATTATGTAGTCCATCGGATTTTCTTAGAAATGAGGTGCAAATAAGTATGGTGCAAATAATGATCGCATCACTGCTCTACCATCTCTAGATAAAATGGCGCCCTCTATCCCGGATCTCTTCATTGATCCATAATTTATCTATTCTCCCATCTAGAACTGTAGATCATTTGCCTCTTGGTAACATCAATCTTATAATATTAGATTGTAAAAGGATTTGAGATCCTCTTATGAAACTTTATCATTATTAAGATTACACACGTATGATAACTTGCAAATATTTTACATTGATATCTTTACATGAAATGATAACTTGCAATGTGGTGGCAACAGGGTGCAATTTGAGGTCAAACAAGGCACCGGTGACGCGTGAAGAACCCATGGAATGTCGAGCACTGGCTAGGTCCAGCCATCCCTGTAAAGATGAAGCTTAAAATCCACATGCTTAACAATAAAAAATACACCACTGATTAGTCGAGATGTAGTTATTATAAGTGCCATTCCATCTTTCCTTTTTTGTAACTTATTGACAATCTTTATTAACTGTGTGGTGATACTTAATGTTACGTGTTTCATTATTTAATTAAGCTGATTAGTTAATATAATGGGATCTTTTCTTCTTATGTTTATGCGTGGCACCATCATAACCTTCCACACAACCACCTGTCTTAAAGGTAGAACCAACATTATTTACAATAGGACATACACAAGTTAGAGCTGTCACCATGTCAAAATCCTTGTGGCATGTTGAAACAATCTTGTAGCTTTCAGATTTTCACCATAGAGTGTTTCTACATGAAACTAAAAGTTGTATAAGGAAAGATAGATATATTTATGGTTCAAAAAAATAGCAGAACGTCAGGAAAAATATTTGATAGCAAAAAAATATAGTTTACAAAATTTGTAAGATAGTTAACCGTCATAAATGATCCCAAAATTTCTCAAAATTATATAGTTGTTCTCTAAAGATCACTGTGCCTCAATCTTGCCAGTTGTTAGCATTGTCTCAGTCCTAATCAAGCCCATTGTGTAGTTTTGAGTTTTCATGAGTCATTTGGGTTAGTTCGAGTTCTTTTTTTTTCAGCAAGGTCACGTCTTCTTTAGATTGAGTCTACTCTTTTTTATGAGTCGAGTTCGTTTGCCAAGTCTAGAACAACGTCTGTCGCCCCATTTAAATAAATGAAATTTTTGAATACCTCGAGTGTATTAATAAATTAACTAATAATCTGGCTTCAAGGATAGATCCCTCTCCTGAACAAGAAGATAAAAGTCAGGCTCAACCTTTAATCGAGAAATCAAAGGTCATTGACCTCGGAACAAAAAAATAATTCTCAATTTAGTATTATTCAATGAGAGATCTCAAGACCCTGTCTTCCTAAAATTCTTAGGAGAGTAAGTCCTATCGAATCCATAATCAATGATTTACTAGATTAATTAATCAATATCTTCAAGCATTGTGACCTTTCATCTCAATCCAAACTCATTTACAACTAATTTCTTACAATTATTTTCCACCTTATAAGCTAAGGCGTTTACTATAAACCAACCCCTTTACTGTTGGACATTTCGTATAATGATAAAAACTACTTGAAGCTGATAATGAAACCAAAATGATAATTATAAGAAATAATTACCTAAATTGTATAAATGTTAATTCTGCCATCCACAACAATTGTTAAATCTAAAGTGGTTATTGGAAGGCCCTAGCCCAAATGAGTTTGTTAATGATTTCACGATACTAATTAAACATTTCAAGGATCTTGTCGGAGATAGTCCTCTTCAAGGATTAATTACTATATGGTCTCGTAATACCCATTATTATGTACATGTATAGATTTTGGATCTTAGTTTTTCTAAAGTTTTAGAGTTTAAGCCTGTCATATCTATACTTTTTCATCAATTTCTTGTAACATTGACTAATATTGGCACCCCAACTTATTCTTTATTTTTAATTGAGGTGTAATAATTGAAAGTTTGGGTGCCAATAGCAACTATATAAATTTATAATGTTTTGATTTTAGGAGTTAATCAGGTTTATACCCATATATTTCAGTTGTCTAGGTATGAGTTATATAGTTGCTATTGGAACCCAAACTTTCAATTATTACACCCCAATTCTTATTGGATATAAGGTTATATAGGGGTATAAAAAAAATGTGGTACCTAGGGATGGAGTATAATCTTACCCCAGATACATCTTAGTCCTATGACATGGCGAATTTGTGACCACTCGACAGAAACTAATTTATGCTTGTACATATTTAATACATTTAATATTTTGGTATCTTATAATTAAAGCATATAATAACTTGGTTGGTTTATTTAATAGGGTGAGAGGGCATTAAGTGAAAACTAAGGAATCCATAGGAATTAACGTGTAAATTTATATATCATGCGTTACTACCTTAGATTCATTATGTATTAGAAACTCCAAAGATTAACATTTTGATATTGGATACATCATTATGAACCTACATAATAGGCTATATAATCAAATATATAAACATATTTTACATAAATTTCTATATATTAAAACGATATGACCAATATTAAACTTCCCTACTCCATAAAATGGACCTCCTTACCATTTAAATACCGAGTTAACTCAGGCGATACGTCTTGGTCTTAGACGAGTTTAAAAATCATGATTACTAAGGATCTAAATTTGGTTGTGGATTGACCATTTTTCGATTCAATAGGCCCCAATCCAATAACGCAATAACATATGAGAAATTATGTACATAGAAATCCTTTTTGGCTTCATTGATTATGTTACCTCAAACTTAGTAACCTATAATGCATAAACTAAGCATAATCTGAGCATAAACTGAGCATAAATTGGGCATAAACTGAGCATAATCTGAGCATAAACTGAGCATAAACTGGGCATAAATTAGACATAAACTGAGCATAACTAAGCATAATTCTGAGAAAACCCTCAGTGGCATCTGAGCATAATTCCGAGAAAACCATGATATGCTCAGTTTAATAGACTGAATAAAAATCATTATAGTTTTAACAATAACCATTAATCATAAAAATACCAGTTGACATAAATAGGATAGTCAATTTAACAATTTTTGACAAGTTAGCATAGATGATTAATGGTGAGTACGAAAATTTAGATTTTTGTATAAGATAATTTCATTGAAGCTATAAAAAAAGGAGGTTGAAATGAACAACCAGGAACAAACAAGGATTCAAATGCCCAAAAATACCCCAATAACTAAGCACTTGAAAATTGAAATGCTACACACCCAACCACCTCCCTCAAAAGTCATCCAAAAATTACTTCTAAACTCCTTGAAAATATTTAATCAAAAAAAGAAAAAATCCATAGGATCCTAATTCTCCTACTGAACCACTTGCTTGCCTATGATAAAAAATATAGACGATATTCAAAAATAGTTTTGATGTGCAAGCACCACCCAATTGGATTGAGATGTGAACTACCCAATCACCTCTTCATCATCCATGGAATAGATAATTCTGAGTTATTCCTAGACTAGACACTAGTTTGGCCTTACACCAACTAACGTTCCCAACCTCCATCAAAATTCAGGAAGAACAAGATCTAATGTTAAAGTCCAACTGGCAATCACTAACTAGGCAATGTATCCTATGGTTTTAAAAATCATCCAATACCAAGATGACTTGCCCGAGTCATCTCAATATCATTCACGAATAAGCGAGATATTCAATTAGAATCATCCTTCACATTGACTCATTTGAGATTTAATGACTTATCCAATATTTTGAAAATATTGTCCGAGTCAAAAGGTTTTTGTATTTTTTTATAAAATTAATTAATTTTTAATATTGTAAATACTTATTATCTTAACAAAATATGAAATCGTGACTAAGCAGTTTCTAGTCCACCTTATTTTACAATATACATGGGTTCTATTCGACAGCCAATGTTAGGGAGCCAAAATTTGTCCTAAATGGGTTAGAAGTTTCGAAATGGGCTGATGTTTTGTGAGGTTGATCTCTATGGTGAGGAGATCATCATCACAAAAAATCAGCCCATTCCAAAACTTTTAACCCCATCAAAAGTGATTTACAAGTTGAAGAATTGGACTATCAATTTTTACCATTAATTTGTAAATCACTTTTGATGGGGTTTCAGAATGGGCTGATTTTTTTGTGATGATGATCTCCTCACCATAGAGATTATCCTCACAAAAAATTGCCTAATCCGTAACTTTTAACCCCTATAGAACAAGTGAATAAATAATTGTAAACTAAGTTGAACAGTTTAATCTCATCTAAGATGACTCAAGGGCATCAACTCTGTATCCAATTAAGTCAGATTCAATTATACCATCAGGGTTTAAGTCCACATTCATAGGAATTTGGAGATAAAATAATAAACATGAACGTTACTACCTAGATGCAATCAATCTCCGGACTCGACCACTCTCCTTGAGCTGCTCTTGTTGTAGCATTTCTGCAACAAGAGAATCGCGCCTACCAGTCTTCTCATCATCATCATCATCATCCTCTTCCAGTTCCTCTCTCTATATTTCTCCAAATACGTCTTCGCGACTCTATGTCTCTTCTCGCCAATAGTTTCGGCTTTAAATTCTGATTCCTCTTCTTCTTCTGCTTCTCCTCCATTGGATAGATAAATTCTAGCTTATTCATCATCCTCGCTTTCATCGCTAACGATTTCCTCATCGATCTTACATCTCCTCTTAGAATTGCAAATTTCTAGAGAAAATTTAGTATTTTTTCTAATTCCCTTCGCGTTTGAAGGCTTCTTCTAAATGATTTTGTTCATCATCTTCGATAGAGAGAGTGAGAAATGTTGTTTGTACGAGGGTTGTCGAGCGATGCTATTCGTCACCGTTTGCATTTTACAAATACCAAGAGATGTTGTTCGTGAAGGTTGCCATTTGCGTTTTAAAAATACCCAGAGATGCTATTAGTGAAGGTCGCCGTTTGCGTTTTACAAATACCGAACTAGGGTTTTGAAAGAAAATAGGGCTTTTTATGTAGGAAAGAGAAGAAATTGGGAAGATAATACAAATAAGAAGGAAGTGCTTGTGCAACCGAATCGAACCCGACCCAATTCGATGTCCAAGTCCAACTGAATCTCGGTTGGGTCACGCAATTCCCTTCTTGGTCAGTTATGTTTATACATCACATGTATGTAGGACGAACCAAACTGTAAAAATAATGTTAAAAGAAATTATATTGTAAGGTTACTTGGGCCCTATAATACAATTGGTAGCTTCTGCAACTAAACTATACTATTAAAAAAAAAATTGAGTTTACCGTTGTAAAAAACTGCAATTGAGAAAAAATTATTTGATATAACGGTGCAGAAGTGTTATGTTGTTACTAGAATCTGATAATTTATTATATAATAAAACATCAGATTGTCATAAAATGAATTTTAATTAACAGAATCATCTTATAAATATAATAAAATATTAATATTTAATATTTAATTATTTTAAAATAAATAATAAATAATAAAATAGAACATAAATAATATAAAATTTACCAAAATTTCAATGGCATCTCCTTTAAAAACAAAATTATGAAAATTTACCTAATAAAAAAAATTTACATAAATGATATCTTTAATATCAATCAGTTTGGGGTTTAATCACCAGTTATTATTAATTTCAAGAAATTGAGTGGGGGCTATAGCCCCCACTAGTCCCTATGTGGCTTTGCCCATCTAGAAGATAGTCATTTCTATTATGTGATCCTAACCATCTGATTTGATGCACTTCAGTCGATTGTAAATGTAAGATGGCAACGATCAATAACACGGTCAATAGATTGTGTGCATAGGTTCACCAACTATGTTAGTCTTTGTCCTATGCAGCCATGTAGATGGCACATGATGGATGGAGCATGTCCTCATTTCCCCTCTTGATTCATGTTCTTATCATCTTCTTCATATACAATTTTCATGTTATGCAAGTACGAATATGATGCTAGTTAAATTTCAGTCTATTCCACATCCAGTGTTCCCGGGACGAGCAATTATTGGATGCTCAAAAAATAAAGGGAACACATACTGCAATGAAGTCAGGTATCACTCATTTATCTTATTGAGCAAAGTAACTTGGATATCACACGCCTTCATGAGAATATATGATCTAATAATGAAATTGTATGTTTTATCACACATGTAGTTGTACCAATAAAAAAGAGACTACGCCATATTACGGTATTGGCGACGCTACAATTGTGCTAAAAACGACTGCTAAAGGTTGTCGTTCATTACGACAGTTTTTAGCTGTCGTTTGACGATAATAAGTAAAAGTTGGGGTGCCAATAGCCACTCTAAAAGAAAATTACTTTCAAACCTTCGTTTACAGAAGCTCAAACTTCTTCTCTTCTCTCACTCGACTCTGTCTCTCCTCTCTCTCTCTCTCTTTCTCTCTCTCGCTCGACTGCTCTCGATTCTCTCTCCTTCATGATCGGTGGGATTTCTTTTCTTCTCTCGCTCGACTGTCTGTCTTCTTATTTTCTCTTAAATTCAAAATTCATGATCGCTCTCTCTTAAATCGGATCGATTCTGTAACACCCCAAAATTTTAATTCGTATCTCGAGGAAAATAAATAGTGGAATTTTAAGAAAATCTTGAAAGTGGGACTTAGGGTAAAACTGTGGGACCTTGTTTTGATCATTTTTAATAGAATCTGACCTCACCATTAGATTCAAAATGATCGAAAAACATAGTTTAGCCTGTAAGCACGCTCAAATGCGAGTCCGAATATAAAAGTTGCAAAATCCTTGATTTTCGGGTCGGACCAGGCTAAAACAGTGACTTTTTATTAGAGTAATAATTTGTAAAATTCGATCATACCATTGGGTTCATAACGAAAAATTATTCAACATAGACTATTTATTTGTCATTTTTGGAGATCAGGAAGTCGAATTATCGCCAAAAACGAAAACGACATCAAGTTTAGGGGTCACATCAGGCCAAAAATGTAAATTTTTTATGGAGACATAATTTGTAGAAATTGACTATACCATTAGATCCGGAACGAGAAATTAGGTGAAATAAAGTATTCATTTGTCAGTTTTGGAGTCCGGATGATCAAGTTATCATCGATCGAAACAATTAACAAAATACCGAATTCGTCCCACATTTTATTTAAATAATATTTTTAATTTTTTTTATGTCATCTTCCCCAACGCGTCCATACGGCCGAGACATATAAAAAAAACAAATTTTTTTTTTTTCTCTTCGATCTTCCATCTCAGATCTCTCACAAACGGCTCGCCGTCGACGATCGACGCAGAAGGGAGAAATGTCCGCAGCTACGTTCTCTACAAAACCCACCCAACCTTTCTTTGTTTCGCTTTCTATTTTACCCGATATCGTCAAAAATCAGCCGTATTTGGATACGAAAATTTCGAAACTTTGACCTCGGATTTCGTCCGTTTCCAGGTCAAACCGTCTTCCGACGCAGAAGGGAGAAACGTCCGCAGCCTCATTCTTTACATAACCCAACCAAATTCCTTTCGTTTTCTCACCTTTTTCACCCCGTATAGTCAAAAATCAGCCGTATTTTTATACGGAGATTTCGTAACTTCAACCTCGATTTTCATCAATTTCGGGGTCAAACCGTCTTTCATCGTAGAAGGAAGAAGAGACGAGCACATCGAGATCTTAAAAAACACCAGGCCGGTTTCGAAAATCAGTCGCTTCGAAGTTCGGTCCATCTCGATTTCCATGCCAATCGTCTCGATTTTCGCGCACACGCTTCAATCATCTCGCCTAGAGATTGTAAGGAACTCTCAATTTCTATTAATAATCATAGATTGTGAAAATTGCATTTAGGATTTTATTGGAAAAATTTGGATGTATTTTCGAAATATAGAATTCTTTATTTATTTCAAAATTCACGCCAGAAATTGCATGTTTGATATGTTTAATTGTATTTTTAACAAATTATACGTGGGTAGAGTATTATAACGGGTTATTTCCATAAATTGGGTCTTGTGCACTGTTCGGACCTCGTTTTGATATAAAAATTGTATTCTTTTTCAATATTATTGATAGAAATAAATTATATAGTTGGAAAATGTGATTTAATATTCAATGAACTCATTTTGAGTTGATGAATATCAGAAAATGGATATTTTATTAAAGAGATTGAAAACTGTAAAAATCGAAAAAAAAAAAGGAAAAAGGGTATGAAACGGTAAAATGTCAGAGTCACACCCGAGGGGTGATGTCTGCATTTTACGTTGTTGTGTTGTGTGCAGGTTGGTGAACAGATATCCAGGGATAATATTGTTGGTTGCATGTTTATTTAAATTTCTGTTAGCGCAAGGCGCTCTATTATGCTATTTATTTTAGGCCGGGTGGCCACACTTGCATGGTAGGAAACTGGATATCTATTCTCAACCTTGTATTGTTAATTTCTCTTTTGTTTTCAAATGAAAATAATATATATATGTACCTATTTTGTGAGCTGTTAAAGAGTTTGTGAATGCCTGAAGGGATAGTGCGTCATATCATCCGGAGTGGTGTACTATCCTGGGATGTACGGTAGGGACCACCAAGCTCATACGTGGTATGGGACACGTATGAGAGTGGAGTCACAACTGGAATTCGGGTTTATTCCTCTCTATCTTTACTAGTGAACTTGTAACGTAAAGGTGGTCGTATACGAATGGTTTGTATATTTGGGAATCACATGTACGCCTGATAGGCATAGACGAAGATGATTGGTCAGTGATCACTAACAATCTATAGTAGTCGAACGTTCTGACACATCGAAAAAAGACCCATTGCTTACGGTCACGTCAAACGGCCAGCCTGAGCCGGATAAATGGTCAACCAAACGTGGTAAACAGCGACCAGCCACAAAATCAGGAACTAAAAATCAGAGAGAAATTGTAACATCATGTCCCGACTGGGAGCGATCCAGTCGTGAATCCCAACTCTCTAATTCCAATACTCCACCATTGTGTATTATGTATCTGTTGCTTATTTTGATATATAAAATGAAATGCATGTTTAATGTTTCCATTTGATCAATTAGATTTGTATAAAAAGAGAATGTTATGGTGAGTAATGCTGATTGATGTGATGTCAGTTTTAAAATGTTTAGTTGCTCATCCCTGGCTATATGTACCAGTTAATCGTAGTTTATTCTGTAAAATTTGTTTATTTAAAAATGATTCAGTATGTTTATTCGTTCATGTTAGGAGAGGTTATTGGCAGAAATTGTTGCTTCCTTACTGGGTAACCATTGTTACTCACCCTTTCCTTCTCCATTTTTTTTTTAGTTTCAGATCTGAAGCTTGGCGAAACAAGTGTAGAAAACGAATGAGGATCATCTGGTTGGTCAGATAGACAACTAGAGTCCGTCACCTGGTAAGTACTAGGACTATACCCCCTGGTGGTGTCAGTTTCTCCAAGTAGTCTTATGGATTTGTCTTTAGTGTTTGGAATTCTGTTAGAGTGAGGAATTTTGTATAATCCTGTATATAATTTTTCTTCTTCCGCACTCTGATCTATCGAACATTATTAGACGTATATAGGCTTCCGCTAGTATTATATTTTATTTGTTATATGCAGGATTGTACGTCGTTTATCAGGTGCAGGTTGAATCGCCTTGGAATGCTAACATAAACAGAGGAGACCATGCCGAAATTTCGAGGTTCCACCTCGTTCCTTGAAATCTGACATGGGGATTTGTGTTAGTGGTCGGCGGGGTGCCACAGATGGTATCAGAGCATAGTATTAGATCCGTATGTGATATTGATCTGCTATGTTTTGAAAAATTGGCTGATACCACAGTTATTAGAGCGATAATCATAGAATGTCACTAGGAATTCGGTATCCGAGCTCACTAGTAGTTCCGTATTGGAATTACGAGTTCTTCCGTGTCTAGAAGTCTATAGAGCCTAGTAAGCCTAAGATAAGATTTTAGATATGTTCTGTTAGTAATGGAAATGGAGTCCATTACTAAGTTTCAAGCTACGGTAGTAATTCATAGTTACGTAAGAATGGTTTTGGCCTTATTCTAATAAGTGCCTTGTTACGGATAAACACAAGCGAGAGGAATAGACAAGGTAGAGGCCGAAACGTAATAGAGACGAGGTAGATTCTAAATCAGACCACTGACACAATAGCGCAATTAATGTTATTAATGAGATAGATGGTTAAGGCTCATATCAAGTCTAAGGGGAAAGTATGAATAATACAACCACCACCTTGAAGCCAAATAGAAGGAAGACAATTAGTTTCTAATAAGCGACAAACAATTACGAAACTAGTAAATTTATAGGAAAAATAACCATACATGAGGAATGAGATGATAGACATACATACTAGATGGATGGAAGAATTTTATAAGAAACAACAACACATACCACTAAATCAATCGAAAGAAAGAGTTATGATATATTACGAATGTGGTAAATTGGGACATAAAGGAGAGCAATGTTCGGGTCAACATTAGTTGATTAAGGATGTGTGGCTCTGAAAGATGCTAGACAAACCAATGTATGAGACAATGAGGCCATCATATTTTAATAAAGTTGATAACATACTCGTGCCACCCCGAATAGACAAGATTAACGATTAGAAACGAGAAATGATACAAGACTTACCATGATTGCAAGGTGCACCATTAAATCTAAGAAATGAGGAAGCGCTGGACTTATTCTCAAGAGAGTTATACTATTCCACCTCAGGGACCATTACCACAGGTCTTGCTTTTGAAGAATGAGAGAATTACCAAGCCTAAAGGACAGGTAAATTCAAGGATGTGGTTGTAGAATTTTCAACGATTACGTCTATCAAGATTTGAGGACCTTTTCGATCTGATTGAGGTCAATAAGTGGGTTTTGAAGACTTGAAAGATTTTGAGTGACATGTAATGCCCAAGAGATCAGTGGGTGACGGTCGATTACATTCTAGTTGGACGAGGATTCTAATCATTAGTAACATTTTGAGATGAATGTATTGGGAGATGGATCGTTTGAGTGGGTAAACTTCGAGAGGATATTTCTCGATATATTTATATCCGAGATTGCTTGAGAAATTAAATAATAACAGTTTTTGAAATTAGTGCATGACAATCTATCAATTACAGAGACTAAGATATGATGTACATTAGGTTGTCACGATATGCACCTGAACTTATCCAAACAGATTTGCAGAAGGCTCGTAGATTTTTTTGAAGATTATAACCCTACCTAAGGGCCAAGAGGTCAATGATTGAGATTACTAATTATAGAGATACGATGAATCGAGCTTAAAGGATAAAACGAGAAGATATGGAGTTACAGACCTCTAGAGGACAAATTAGTCGACCTTAGACTTCTTTTCCTCCCAAATCAAATATGACTAAGAGGTCGATGTATTCAAGGCCATTCTCCTCCGAATCAAGGTATCCATAATATAGAACTCCTCCATTACTGAGTTGTAGAGTTTTCCCATCACTGAGTTAGAGAGCAGTTGAAGCTCCAATGATGCCAACAGGGCCAAAGGAATCAACAAGGCAGGTTCAGAGCCTACAGACCCTAGTCTTCCAATTACCTACTCAACAGAGATCTACGAAGATAAAATCATTGACTTTGTTACGCGTTTGATCAGGTGGGACATATCAAGAAAGAATGTCCTCTATCACAGGCGTAAGTAAGAGCTATGACCTAGGAGAAAGTACCTATCTCCGACGAAGTTTTGGAAGTAATGATTTTTAATTATAATATTAAAAGGTGGAGTTACATTCAACACTAGTTCCTCTGGATCATATAATTCCACTAAGAGTTTGCACACTTGCTAAAGTTAGAAACTACTGATACGAATCGAGTAATGAAATTATTTATACTATTGGGAAGCCTTGCGAAAAAGGAATAAGATTTTCGGAAGATCATTTAAGAACTTGCAAAATAGGTATTAGAATAATTGTAAAGCGTGAAAAGACAAGTGATGTTCAATTGGTACGCTAGTCTTTATATCAATAGTCTAGTTAATTACTCGTAAATTACGCTAGTAGATAAGCAGGTGTTTTTTGTATATCCTTCATGTCGAGAGCTACTTCCTCGAATATCAACACAGGAAGTTGCATATCTTTCCTTTTGATTGAAGATGGCTTAACTTTGGGAGGCCTAACGACTAAACTATTAGATAAATCTGCTCTTGCTTTACGACTTCTTGAATCGATTCTTCTCCTTTGAAAAGATAGATCATTTTTCCCTTTTATCTTTCTATCATCGGTGTCGGTTCTAACTCTTCTTTTGCTTTCTCCTTTCACGATCGCCTTTTAATAGAAGAATTCATTATTATTGTTCTCGTTACGTGATCAATGCTTTCTACAGACAAACACTCACTTCGAACTTCGGTCGTAACTCCTTTCACTCATCGAAACGAAAGCGTTATAAGTAAAGATTATGATTCCGTAGAAGCAGCGGCTACCACCTACCTGTGCCCACATCCATCATAAAGAGATTTAGTAGAGTATAAGTTAGGAGGTGGATCGATGTAAAATGTGAGAAAGAATAATCTTGTGACAATGTTGCATTAATGGTAACTTAATGGAATTGTGAGAAAATAGATGTAGGATTTACTCCCTCGAGCAAGACTTGAAATTATAAAGATTATGACAGAGGTTTTGAGGAAATATCGCAATAAGTAGAAAATGTATTATTGAATTAAATATAAAGATAATGGTGTGTTTGCGGTAAGACTATGCATTAAGGAGTAATATTCATAGCAATTATGAGTAAAATATAATAGACGATGTAATTGATGAGAGAAGTAAAGATAAAGAATAGAGAAGATGTGAAAAGATTGTTGTTGATAGACATTGGTGGGGAAGTGATACAAGGTAAATTGATTGTTATCTTAGGGTTAACAAATAATGGATTTGTTGGAGTATGAATTTGAATTAGAGTTATAAATTAATGAATATGTTGGATTTACGGAATATGGGAACATAATTCTACGAGTTATAAATGAGATTGACTTGGGACTAAGAATAAATGGTAATCGAAAATAGGTGTTGTTTATTATTTATGTCATGTTAGTGGAATCGCGACAAAGTTCAATAAGGTATGATTTCAATTTCGAGGACGAAATTTTTATTAAGGGGGGGAGAATGTAACACCCAAATTTTTAATTCGTATCTCGATGAAAAATAAATAGTGGAATTTTAAGAAAATCTTGAAAGTGGGACTTAGGGTAAAACTGTGGGATCTTGTTTTGATAATTTTTAATAGAATCTGGCCTCACCATTAGATTCAAAATGATCGAAAAACATAGTTTAGCCTGTAAGCACGCTCAAATGCGAGTCCGAATATAAAAGTTGCAAAATCCTCAATTTTCGGGTCGGACTAGGCTAAAACAGTGACTTTTTATTAGAGTAATAATTTGTAAAATTCGATCATACCATTGGGTTCATAACGAAAAATTATTCAACATAGGTTATTTATTTGTCATTTTTGGAGATCAGGAAGTCGAATTATCGCCAAAAATGAAAACGACATCAAGTTTAGGGGGTCACATCAGGCCAAAAATGTAAATTTTTTATAGAGACATAATTTGTAAAAATTGACTATACCATTAGATCCGGAACGAGAAATTGGGTGAAATAGAGTATTCATTTGTCAGTTTTGGAGTCCGGATGATCAAGTTATCATCGATCGAAACAATTAACAAAATACCGAATTCGTCCCACATTTTATTTAAATAATATTTTTAATTTTTTTTTATGTCATCTTCCCCAACGCGTCCATACGGCCGAGACATATAAAAAAAACAAATTTTTTTTTTTCTCTTCGATTTTCCATCTCAGATCTCTCACAAACGGCTCGCCATCGACGATCGACGCAGAAGGGAGAAATGTCCGCAGCTACGTTCTCTACAAAACCCACCCAACTTCCTTTCGTTTTCTCGCCTTTTTCACCCCGTATAGTAAAAAATCAACGGTATTTTTATACGGAGATTTCGTAACTTCAACCTCGATTTTCATCAATTTCGGGGTCAAACCGTCTTTCATCGTAGAAGGGAGAAGAGACGAGCACATCGAGATCTTCAAAACCACCGGGCCGGTTTCAAAAATCAGTGGCTTCGAAGTTCGGTCCATCTCGATTTCCGTGCCAATCGTCTCGATTTTCGCGCACACGCTTCAATCATCTCGCCTAGAGATTGTAAGGAACTCTCAATTTCTATTAGTAATCATAAATTGTGAAAATTGCATTTAGGATTTTATTAGAAAAATTTGGATGTATTTCCGAAATATAGAATTCTTTGTTTATTTCAAAATTCACGCCAGAAATTGCATGTTTGATATGTTTAATTGTATTTTTAACAAATTATACGTGGGTAGAGTATTATAACGGGTTATTTCCATAAATTGGGTCTTGTGCACTGTTCGGACCCTGTTTTGATATAAAATTGTATTCTTTTTCAATATTATTGATAGAAATAAATTCTATAGTTGGAAAATGTGATTTAATATTCAATGAACTCATTTTGAGTTGATGAATATCAGAAAATTGATATTTTATTGAAGAGATTGAAAACTGTAAAAATCGAAAAAAGAAAGGAAAAAATGTATGAAACGGTAAAATGTCAGAGTCACACCCGAGGGGTGATGTCTGCATTTTACGTTGTTGTGTTGTGTGCAGGTTGGTAAACAGATATCCAGGGATAATATTGTTGGTTGCATGTTTATTTAAATTTCTGTTAGCAAGAGGCGCTCCGTTATGCTATTTATTTTAGGCCGGGTGGCCACACTTGCATGGTAGGAAACTGGATATCTATTCTCAACCTTGTATTGTTAATTTCTCTTTTATTTTTAAATGAAAATAATATATATATGTACCTATTTTGTGAGCTGTTAAAGAGTTTGTGAATGCCTGAAGGGATAGTGCGTCATATCATCCGGAGTGGTGTACTATCCTGGGATGTACGGTAAGGACCACCAAGCTCATACGTGGTATGGGACGCGTATGAGAGTGGAGTCACAACTGGAATCCGGGTTTATTCCTCTCTATCTTTACCAGTGAACTTGTAACGTAAAGGTGGTCGTATACGAATGGTTTGTATATTTGGGAATCACATGTACGCCTGATAGGCATAGACGAAGATGATTGGTCAGTGATCACTAACAATCTAGAGTAGTCGAACGTTCTGACACATCGAAAAGAGACCCATTGCTTACGGTCACATCAAACGACCAGCCTGAGCCGGATAAATGGTCAACCAAACGTGGTAAACAGCGACCAGCCACAAAATCAGGAACTAAAAACCAGAGAGAAATTGTAACATCATGTCCCGACTGGGAGCGATCCAGTCGTGAATCCCAACTCTCTAATTCCAATACTCCACCATTGTGTATTATGTATCTGTTGCTTATTTTGATATATAAAATGAAATGCATGTTTAATGTTTCCATTTGATCAATTAGATTTGTATAAAAAGAGAATGTTATAGTGAGTAATGCTGATTGATGTATGTCAGTTTTAAAATGTTTAGTTGCTCATCCCTGGCTATATGTACCAGTTAATCGTAGTTTATTCTGTAAAATTTTGTTTATTTAAAAATGATTCAGTATGTTTATTCGTTCATGTTAGGAGAGGTTATTGGCAGAAATTGTTGCTTCCTTACTGGGTAACCATTGTTACTCACCCTTTCCTTCTCCATTTTTTTTTAGTTTCAGATCTGAAGCTTGGCGAAACAAGTGTAGAAAACGAATGAGGATCATCTGGTTGGTCAGATAGACAACTAGAGTCCGTCACCTGGTAAGTACTAGGACTATACCCCCTGTGGTGTCAGTTTCTCCAAGTAGTCTTATGGATTTGTCTTGAGTGTTAGGAATTCTGTTAGAGTGAGGAATTTTGTATAATTCTGTATATAATTTTTCTTCTTCCGCACTCTGATCTATCGAACATTATTAGACGTATATAGGCTTCCGCTAGTATTATATTTTATTTGTTATATGCAGGATTGTACGTCGTTTATCAGGTGCAGGTTGAATCGCCTTGGAATGCTAACATAAACAGAGGAGACCATGCCGAAACTTCGAGGTGCCACCTCGTACCTTGAAATTTGACATGGGGATTTGTGTTAGTGTTCGGCGGGGCGCCACAGATTCTTTCTCTCTCTCTCATCTATCTCTCTCTAACTCGACTCTGTCTCGATTTCAAGAAGAAGATCAAATCTCTAAGTTTCAATCGAAATTTTTTTTTGGAAAGAAATCGATCGGCGTTTGATCGAAAGATCTTCGCTTGATTTCTCACTCACAGAATCTGTGATTTTGAAGATGCAATCAAATTTTGATTTGCAAGTTTTAGGGCAGAATCGATTGGTGTTTGATCGAAAGTATTAGGACTTTGTTCGATCTCCCTCCCTTTGCTTGATTTGTGATCAAATCTTGAGGTATGTTAAAGTTTTTGATTGAATCTCTGATTTTCCTTAATTAATTTAGGGTTTCAAAATGCTATATATTCTTGGATGTTAGTTGTTTAATTGATATAATTATAAAATCGTCATCTAATTTAGTTTTGTATAGAAATCTTAATCTGAAGTTTTTTTCCTGTTGATTGAACCTTTTTCAAGACCTTGTTTGCCTCAACATACCCAACTACTATCACCTTCTGTTGTTTCATGTTTATGTCCACAGATTTAACTCCTAAACAAAAAACGAAAATAATGGAGAAAAAAAATCCAGATTTCATTAGCAAAGGATAATGGCAAGAATAAATAGGTTATTGATTCTTTGTTCCTTTTTAAGCAAATTGGACACTTCGATAACCTTTGAAAGCTTTTCTAGTTTCTGACTTCATCTACCTACAAAGATATACAATGAAACATTTTCCAGCTGGTGGATATGTATTCAAAGTCCATGTCCATGAAGACAAAAACTTGCACATAAAATGCTATTAAAATCACCAAATTACACTTATCTTCGACCTTAAGGTAAAGCCTTTCATTTTATTTGGCATGCAGTCTATAATTATTTTTCGTGGAAATTTTACATGATGCAAAGTCTTCCCAAAGTGGCTTTGGTGTAAGAGTTATGAGTATGTCATTTACTATTTTTCAGTTTCAGCATATGAAGATAATCGCTTCTAATTGATCAACTAACCTTGTGAACATGATAATAAGTAGAATAAACCTTCAGTTATGATGTATTTTGCAAAATGAGTCCTAATCATTGTCATCAATTGGAGATGGACATCAACTTCCATTTCATTTACTTTGGGTAATATATTTACATATCTTATGTCCTGTTCTTTACATTTAAGCACTATAAAAGAACAACTTGATTAATAGATTATTATCTTTTATTTTAGCACTATTTCCGTTATATTCTTAGCCACACATATTTTATGCTCATTGTTCTTTAGGATTTTTTTATTAGTATCTAACTGGATTTTTCAATAAGACTTTGCTGTTATTTCTGTTCAAGTTGATATCTCATTATGAGTTTTCTTTATTGATGTCTGACATTAACAGCAACAAGAAATTATAACTTATTTTGGAAAGATTTGGGTTGAGAAACCTATCATGTTCATCTACATTGAACTGCTGCACACTATTCATAATTAAAAGAAAACCTTGAGTGCTGGCCCTTTTACTTTAACCCTTCATATTGGTTTTTTTCTTTTTTTTAATCTGGACAGAAAATAGTAACGAGGCAAATGGAAATGAAGCTCCTGAGAAACGTCCAGTTGCACAGCTGAATGCTAGGATCTTTTCATCCTTGTCAAGGAGATCTATAGCTGCGCATCCTTGGCATGATCTTGAGATTGGTACCTAGATATTGATTGTCTTCATGATTCATAGATTGAGATCTGAATTTAAACAACATATCAATATTGATTATCTTTTCAAATTTCATGTGCAGGCCCTGGAGCCCCTTCTATTGTTAACTGTGTATGTGTCTGCTTAGTGATCTTTATCAAAGTGCATAAGTTTTTTTTTTAAGTGCAGTAATGTACTGTAAGGATCTAAGTGAGAAACCATAAAGTGAAACTAGGGGTTTCAACTAATTAATTTTCTTACATAAAGCATAATACAAACTACCACATTTTCTCTCTTTGGAATGAGAAAAGAGCATTTTAATTTTACCCCACAACACCTGTAACCAAGGATAATGGACTTCTCAAGCTGCCCAAACAGGTTTTAATTTCTTAATAGTCATTTTTCCTATCTAAAGAAGTATATGAAACAATTTCAGTATGCTATAATTTTTTTTACTTAAGCTCTACCCTTTATGAGGTTGGTTAACTGCTTCATAACCCTTTTATTCATCTGGAATATGTTGTTGAGATAACGAGAGGATGTAAGGTCAAATATGAGCTTGACAAGAAGACAGGGCTGATAAAGGTACATAAGGCCAAATCCCTATTTTGACCTGGTTAGCATTCATCCGTCACTTGTATGCATTTGTTCTTAATTGTTACAGTTGAAATGTATGTCCAGGTCTGCTTGATGAATGCATAATGTTCGAAATCCAGTTGACTTCTTAGATAGGCCAAAGAGGTCGTAACCTGAATTTCATCCTACATTCTTAGAAGAAGCTTACAAACATTGATTGTTTTATTTGTAACAATTTGTGTATCCTTGATGTATCAATTTTATATTACAATATTTTTTGTTTAGAAGCTACTTGATGCATCATAACCCAAGTTACATATACAACCATTTGTATTCTATTAAAACGTAACACCTGGAGTAAAATAGAAATCCTATTGTCATTGGGGAAGGGAAGAATGGGTGAAAAGTTAATAAATTTTAAAGTTCATTTTTGTAGTTATGTATGAAATTTGGTTATACTCACATAAAAAAGATTTTGTAATCTATGGAAATCGACATCTCATAAATTAGATTTCTGGAGAAGTACTTTGAAAGTTGATAGAGCTCAAGTAGAGCTATGTTTGTATTCTATTTCAATCTACGAGATACAGCTCAAGTAGAGCAATTGCTGCATTATTTGTGGAAGAGGTTCCGGAGGATGCTGAAAGCAAAAGAACCTTCAAGTAAATTACCGTCCTTTGATGGAAAATCAGTTTTGTTTTGATTATATATTTGTCTTATTTTTATTATTTGATATTGTACATGTTCAAAAATAGAATTTGGGCCTTCAATGCGTTTTTTTCTTCTTTCTATAATGGCCAGGCTTTAACAAGGGATGAGCCACTTGTAGAGGACGTGGCTCATCATGAATCTATTTTGGCAGCATGATTATATTTTGGAATTTAACTCTATCATGAATTAAATCCTTGTAAAAGGATTTCATTAATTTGATTGTTAAATATATTTTCCTTGCCAATTTCTCCATCTTTATGTATAATTAGGCCTAGATAATTAAAGCGCCCTCGATCCGCGGGGTGAGCGAATCCACTTTTGACCTTTGGGGCTTGGGAGTCGCCACCTAGGAATCGAATACTGACTCTAAACGGATAAAAAAACTAATCTACTCAAGAAAAACTGAATCCGGGGATCGCATTATGGGGTTGGAAGGTGTTAGGCACCAACCTCGCCCCACCAATGCCGGTCTCTGCTTATCCCAAATAAGACTACATTGCTAACAAAACCTAGATAAAAAAAATAAAAGAAATTTTACTTTCAATACACAAAGATTATATTCCCTCAGATCTGATAAAACTTGTAAAACCACGAATTTTTAATTCGTATCTCGAGGAAAAAATAAATAGTGGAATTTTAAGAAAATCTTGAAAGTGGGACTTAGGGTAAAACTGTGGGACCTTATTTTGATCATTTTTAATAGAATCTGACCTCACCATTAGATTCAAAATGATCGAAAAACATAGTTTAGCCTGTAAGCACGCTCAAATGCGAGTCCAAATATAAAAAGTTGCAAAATCCTCGATTACCGGGTCGGACCAGGCTAAAACAGTAACTTTTTGTTGGAGTAATAAATTTTAAAATTCGATCATACCATTGGTTTCATAACGAAAAATTATTCAACATAGACTATTTATTTGTCATTTTTGGAGATCAGGAAGTTGAATTATCGCCAAAAACGAAAACGACATCAAGTTTATGGGTCACGTCAGGCCAAAAATGTAAATTTTTTATGGAGACATAATTTGTAAAATTGACTATACCATTAGATCCGGAATGAAAAATTAGGCGAAATAGAGTATTCGTTTGTCAGTTTTGGAGACCGAATGACCAAGTTATAGTCGATCAAAACAATAGGCGAAATACCAAATTCGTCCCAAATTTCATTTAAATAATAATTTAATTTTTTTATTATATAACTCATCTTCCCCAACGCGTCATATGGCCGAGACATGTAAACGAAAAATTTGATTTTCCTCCGATTCTTCCACCTCAGATCTCTCACAAACGGCTCGCCGTCGACGATCGACGCAGAAGGGAGAAATGTCCGCAGCTACGTTCTCTACAAAACCCACCCAACCTTTCTTCGTTTCACTTTCTATTTCACCCGATATCGTCAAAAATCAACCGTATTCGGATACGAAAATTTCGAAACTTTGACCTCGGATTTCATCCGTTTCGGGGTCAAATCGCTTTCCGACGCAGAAGGGAGAAACGTCCGCAGCCTCATTCTCTACATAACCCAACCAAGTTCCTTCCGTTTTCTTGTCTTTTTCACCCCGTATAGTCAAAAATCAGCCGTATTTTTATACGGAGATTTTCGTCACTTCGACCTCAGTTTTCATCGATTTCGGGGTCAAACCACCTTTCGCCGTAGAAGGGAGAAGAGACGAGCACATCGAGATCTTCAAAACCACCGGGCCGGTTTTGAAAATCAGCCGCTTCGAAGTTCGGTCCGTCTCGATTTCCGCGCCGTTTGCCTTGATTTCCGCGCACGTGCTTCAATTCCGTCGCCTAGTGATTGTAAGGAACTCTCAATTTCTATTAGTAATCGTAGATTGTGAAAATTGCATTTAGGATTTTATTTAAAAAAAAATTTGGATGTATCTCCGAAATGTAGAATTCTTTTGTTATTTCAAAAATTCACGCCAGAAATTGCATGTTTGATATGTTTAATTGTATTTTTAATAAATTATACGTAGGTAGGGTATTTTAACGGGTTATTTCCATAAATTGGGTCTTGTGCACTGCTCGGACCCCGTTTTGATATGAAATTTGTATTTTTTTTCAATATTATTGATAGAAATAAATTCTATAGTTGAAAAATGTGATTTAATATTCAATGAACTCATATTGAGTTGATGAATATCAGAAAATGGATATTTTATGAAGAGATTGAAAACTGTAAAAGTCGAAAAAAGGGAAAAAGGGTATGAAACGGTAAAATGTCAGAGTCACACCCGAGGGGTGATGTCTGCATTTATGTTGTTGTGTTGTATGCAGGTTGGTGAACGGATATCCAGGGATAATGTTACTGGTTGCATGTTTATTTACTTTCTGTTAGCGCGAGACTGGTTGCATGTTTATTTACTTTCTGTTAGCGCGAGGCGCTCTGTTATGTTATTTATTTTAGGCCGGGTGGCCACACTTGCATGGTAGGAAACTGGATATCTATTCTCAACCTTGTATTGTTAATTTCTCTTTTGTTTTCAAATGAAAATAATATATATAAGTAGCTATTTTGTGAGCTGTTAAAGAGTTTGTGAATGCCTGAAGGGATAGTGCATCATATCATCCGGAGTGGTGTACTATCCTGGGATGTACGGTAGGGACCACCAAACTCATACGTGGTATGGGACGGGTATGAGAGTGGAGTCACAACTGGAATCCGGGTTTATTCCTCTCTATCTTTACCAGTGAACTTGTAATGTAAAGGTGGTCGTATACGAATGGTTTGTATCTTTAGGAATCACATGTACGCCTGATAGGCATAGACGAAGATGATTAGTCAGTGATCACTAACAATCTATAGTAGTCGAACGTTCTGACACATCGAAAAGAGACCCATTGCTTACGGTCACGTCAAACGGCCAGCCTGAGTCGGATAAATGGTCAACCAAGCGTGGTAAACAGCGACCAGCCACAAAATCAGGTACTAAAAGCCCGAGAAGAATTGTAACATCATGTCCCGACTGGGAGCGATCCAGTCGTGAATCCCAACTCTCTAATTCCAATACTCCACCATTGTGTATTATGTATCTGTTGCTTATTTTGATATATAAGATGAAATGAATGTTTATTGTTTCCATTTGATCAATTAGATTTGTATAAAAAGAGAATGTTATAGTGAGTACTGCTGATCGATGTAATGTGAGTTTTAAAATGTTTAGTTGCTCATCCCTGGCTATATGTACCAGTTAATCGTAGTTTTCTTCTGTAAAATTTTGTTTATTTTAAAATGATTCAGTATGTTTATTCGTTCATGTTAGGAGAGGTTATTGGCAGAAATTGTTGCTTCCTTACTGGGTAACCATTGTTACTCACCCTTTCCTTCTCCATTTTTTAGTTTCAGATCTGAAGCTTGACGAGGCAGGTATAGAGCATGAGTGAGAATCATCTGGTGGGTCAGATAGACAGCCAGAATTCGTCACTTGGTGAGTATTAGGACTACATCCCTCTAATGGTGGTAGTTTGTCTAGGTAATATTATAGATTCTGTTATGAGCGTTAGGACTTTTGTTAGAGTGAGGAATCTCTGTATAATCCTGTATATAAGTTTTCTTCTTCCGTACTCTGATCTATCGTGCGATATTAGACGTATATAAGCTTCCGCTAGTATTATATCTTGTATATGTATGCAGGATTGTATGTCGTTTATCAGGTGCAGGTTGAACGCCTTGGAATGCTAACATAAACAGAGGAGACCATGCCGAAATTTCGAGGTGCTACATAATACCTCGAGATCTGACATGGGGATTTGTGTTAGCGTTCGGCGGGGCGCCACAAAACTGCTCCTTGTACCGTACTCGTTGCTTCCTTCTATCTCCGGATCTGATTTCTGATCTACGAGGCAAGGTATCGCTTTCTTAGATCTGGATTCTTCGAATTTTTTATGGATTTTTGGGGTGTTTTTATAGATTCTTTGAAGTATGGGTGTTAGGTAAGGAGTTGGGACTTCAAAATTAGGGTTTATAGGAGGCTAGGGAAGCTTTTTGACCTACTTTTCTTAGGATTTATGATTTGATACGAAAATAGGGTGTGAGGACCCTTATTTATAGATTTTTTTTAAGGGTTTATTTAGATATAATTAGTGTTTAATTATAATTCTTTTAGTTAGAGTTATATTTTAATTAGAATTGTTTTAGGTAGAGTTGTATTTTAATTAGAATTATTTTAGGTAGAATTATATTTTAGTTAGAATTCTATTAAATAGAGTTATTATTTAATTAGAACTCTATTAGGGTTTTTACTTTTGATATTTAATTTTTTTGACTTTAGTCTTACTTGGTTGACTTTTAATATCTTGACTTTAGTCTTACTTGATTGACTTTAGTTTTTTACTTTAGTCTTACTTGATTGACTTAAATTTTTTGGGACAACCCCCTCTATTATATCTTTAATTCTTTGGACCCCCAAATGGAGGGGTTCTTGAATAATATCTTGGCAACCCTCAACAATTTTGTCTGAGAGCCTGATTGATCGATTTTTTTAGTTTAAAATTTTAAATTAATTTTATTAATATTTCACTTTAATTATTTTATGCTTTACTTATTAATTTCAAAATTTTTAATTATAAAAATTGTAAAATTATCATTTTTCCCTCGGAGAGGACTATTTGTGTTTCAAGTTGGTTTTAGAATCGATTTTTCGTAATGAATTCAATGGAAATATTGGTTTGTGTCATTTATGAAATTTTTTTATGCGAAATGGTCGTGAACTTTATGAGGGGCATTTTCGTAATTTTATCAAATTCTGTGAAAATTGGCAAAATGATTTATTTGGTTTCGATTTGTTATTTTATGTGTTTGAATAAGTTTTCCTAAGCGTAACGTAGGCTCTAGGGTTGTTTTGATGTTAGGGGTATTTTGGTAATTTGATCATTTTTTAGTGATTTTTATTACAATGCTTCTTTTTGGTCTGCAAGATGATGATTTCTATGTTTCTGGGGTCATATTTTCCTAACATAGCGTGGTTTCTACAGTTTTGTCAATTCGAGATACCTCATCCAGATTTCTGAAACATATCTGGTAACACAATAAAGCATTGGAATAAACATTCATCATTGGGAATCGTTGCGATCGGCTTGACGAGTTGATTAATCAGGCGAGTGCAAAAATGGGGTGTCTACAGATGCCCTTCTTTGGCAGAGGGTTGAAGCAAACTAGATAGCAAATCCATTTTGGTAGATAGTGCGATATCAAAATGCCAAAGTTAGTGACAATTCATTTTGCAGCCAGATTTAGCAATTCGTCGAGGCGTTCGGATCCTTGAGGGTTAAACTCTCCCTGAACTAAAAAAATGTCAGGTCCTTGAGCGCGAGCTCTCACTGGCAATGTCAGATCCTTGAATTTTATAAAATTATCCTTGACTGATGTAACAACTGTGCAAGTGTGTGACTTAATGTAACACCCCGGATTTTCAACTCATATCTCGAAAAAATTAAATGGTGAGATTTGGAAGAAAATATCGAAAAAGAGACCTAGAGTAAAATACTCAAATATTGTTATGATTAATTTCAAGGAAAATCGACTTTGCCATTAGATTCAAAAGGATCGAAATATATACATTAGCCTGTAAACAAGTTCAAATTCGAGTTCGGATGAAAAAGTTATAAAATCCACGAATTTCGCATTAAGTGGGATCCAAAATAGTAGAATTTCGTTAGAGCGAGAATCGAAAAGATTTGATGACACCGTTAGATCCGCAACCAAAAATTATTCGAAATGCCCTCACTTGTCAATTTTCGAGTCCGAATAGTTAATTTACGATCGAAACTAGAAATGATGGAAAAATTACAAATATGCCCTCAGCTTTGTTATAAAAGAAATCTGATTTTCTTTTATTTCATTCATTTCTCTTCTTCACTAAGAAACCCCAAACGACAACCACTTTTCTACCCAAGGGTTTCGACCCATTTTCACCAAGTTCTAGTGCGAATGAAGCTGAGTTGAACCTCAACGAACAAGACAATATTGTCGGCGTTGTCGAGCTCTACGTCCTCACCCCATCTAACCTCCATTTCCTTTTCTCTCTTGGTCTCCCACAAAAATCAGCAAGTGGGTTTGTTTATAATCACTTGGAATCTCATCTAAATCGTAGGAGAGTCGTTGTTGACCATTAGAAAGGAGAAGAACACCTTCAAAGAGGGTTTCACGACCAACCACACCATTGGCACCCTAGTTCAACCACTTTCGAAACTTCGAGCCGCCAAGCATTGATCCTTAGTGTTGATTCATCACCAGTGACAACCACAAACAAGTAGGGGACTTTCAATTCATATTGGTAACTTTAAATTTCTGAAATGTGCATTTATGTTGTTTTAACAAAACTTATTGTTTGCATTTAAATCGTAGAAATTGATGTTTGGTTTCAAATTCATGGTAGAAGTAGATGTTTTGATGATGTTTGATCAAGTTTTAACTACAAACTCGTGGGTGGGTCGAATGGTTCGAAGAATGGAAGAAGAAATCGAAAAGGAGATCGAAAACTCGAAGGTTCGAGTGAGGTTCAAGATGTAGGCGGGAAGGGTCGGTGCCACCGGCACCTACCGAAGGCATTCTGTCGGTCCCACCAACAGAATGAGGCTTCTGCCACCGACGAAATCAAAAACCGCGAGAAATTTTGTTCTGTCGGCAGATGCCGTCGGTCCCACCGACACCTGCCGATGAGTATTCTGTCGGTTCCACCGACAGCATCCTGATGTTGCCACCGATAGAAACAATTCTCTTCAGAACTGAGTTTTGATTTTTTGCATTGACCTCCCCATTGCCTAAACTTGATTTCCCACCCTTCATTTCATTAAAAACATTAAAGTAAATGTTCTCTTTAATTTTTACTTTCCATTTACTTTAAGTTCTTTAATGAAATTAAGGTTTTACCCCCCATTTCGGAACAATTGGAATGGTTTTAAGATCCAAATCTCAAAGGATCAAAATTCGAATTTTGGTTTCAAGAACAAAACGTAGATTTCGACGTTTTCGACAAATTTTCAAAATGTAATAACTTTCGCATTACTATGAATTAGATTTCAAAAACTATATGGTGTCGAATCTCATGATCGCGACTTTCATTTCGAAAATCCCGTTTTCAATTTCGAGAACTTTGAAAATTTGAGTTTTCGACACTTAGCCAAATTTTCATCAGCTTTCCTTATTTTTAACAGCTTTGGTCTCGTGCATCGCCGGGACCTTATTTTGAATAAACATTGATGGTTTTTTATGGAAAGACCAAAAATGACTTTGAAAGATTGAAAATGGATGGTTTGATTTGAAGAGATGAAAAGTGAGAATGTTGAGTGAATGGGAAAAGGGATGAATCGGTAAAATGTCAGAGTCATACCCAAGGGGTGACGTCCGCATTTTATATTGTATGTTGTATGTAGGTTGGTGCAAAGATATCCAGGTTATTAATGAAAGGGTTGCATGTTTATTTACGATTATGTTAGCACGTGCGCTGAGTACTATTATTTATTTTTAGGCCGGTGGCCACAGTTGCATGGTAGGAACTGGATATCCATTCTCAACCCTGTTCTATTAATTTTTCTTCTGTTTTAAATGAAAAATAATATATATATATATATATTTTGTGAGCTATTAAAGGGTCTGTGAATGCCTGAAGGGATAGTGCGTCACATTATCCGAAGGGGTGCACTATCCTGGGATGTATGGTAGGGACTACCAAACTCATACGTGGTATGGGACGCGTATGAGAGTGGAGTCACAACTGGAATCCGAGTCCATTCCTTTCTTATCTTTACTAGTTAACGTGTATTGTAAAGGTGGTCGTATATGAGTGGAGTGTTAATTTTGGAATCACATGCACGCCTGATAGGCATAGACAAAGATGATTGGTCAGTGATCACTAACACTCTACTAGTAGTCGAACGTTCTGACACATCGAAAAGAGACCCATTGCTTACTGTCACGTCAAACGGCCAGCCTAAGCCGGATAAATGGTCAACTAAGCGTGGTAGACACGACCAGCCACAAAATCAGGAACGACAAGACAGACTTATGTAATAACATCATGTCCAGACTGGGATCGATCCAGTCATGAATCTCAACGCTCAAATTCCATTACTCCACTACTTGTATTATGTATTTATTGTTATATTTCGAATTATAAACTACAGAGCATGTCTATTATTTCAATGTTGTCAACTAGATTTGCATAAAAGGGCAAATGTATAATGAGTATGAATGATTGATGTTATGTAACTTGAGTATGAATGATTGATGTTATGTGTAACTTTTAAACTGTTTAGTTGCTTATCCCTGACCGTATTTACCAGTTAATCGTAGTTTCAATTATAAAACTTGCATGTTTTGAAACGATGCAGTATGATTATTCAATCACGTTAGGTGAGGTTATTAGTAGGAATTGTTTGTGGACCTATTGGGTAACCATTGTTACTCACCCTTTCCTTCCTATTTTTTTTAGCTTCAACACTTACAGTTACGGAAGCAGGCGTAGAGTCAGTAAGTGAGGAGTACCTGGTCGGTCAGACGACCAGAATTTGTTGCACGATGAGCACTAGGGCGGATCAGGTTTCATGTTGAGGATGCGGGGTGGTGGTGATTTAGAGGTAGTGGTAGTAGGAGTAGTTGATGGAGTACATGGAATGATGAGTGGTGGACGTGTAGACGAAGTGTATGGTATGTGAAGGAGGGGTCGAGTTGATCCTAGAAGAGTCAGCGGTGTGTATGGTATGACAAGGGGAGGTCGGGACAGATTCTGATGATGGGGTGATCCGTAAGGTATGACTAAAGGTGGTCGGGTAGTGGTATTTTGATGAGTGGGATGGATGGTGAGGTCGGCCAATCTGAGTGGTGGTAATGAATTTTGGGATGCGTTGGTTGTGTAGTAGTTGACTGTATTAACCGTTGATGCCTTGGATTCTTGGGTTAGGTAGACCCTGACTCTTATGCCGATAGGTGGTATCAGATCCGAAGGATTGAAGTCGAGTTCTCCACAAACGACATTCACCCTATGCCCACTCTCCTCTCCGTTGTGAGTAGGTAGGGGGTTTTGATTGATGTTCTGTTGTTGGGGCTGGTTGGCAGGCCCATCTAGGATGAGAGTCTTTTTATCAATCAGGTTCTGTACTTGATGCTTGAGCTGCCAGCATTGTTCTGTAGAGTACCCTGGAGCACCCATGTGGAATTCACAAAATAAATTGGGGTTGTACCCTGGCCCTTTGGCAGCCTCCGGATTTGGCGGGCATTTTTCAAGATACTCACCCCTGAGTAAGATTGGTAGTAATTCTGATAATGTCATGGGTAACCTGGTAAACACTCTATTCACTCTGTTGGGTTGTGCCTGCTGGTTCTGTCCGTATAATGGTGCCTGCTGTGCAACTGGGGGAGGATTTGCCCTGAATTGGTTTTGAGGAGGAGGTTCCATGTTGGTGGTGCTGGTGCCCATGAAGTTGTCAGTGCTTGTGGTCTTGGTGCTGGTGAAGGGATGAAGAGGGGTCGATTTGGCTGTACGTTATTGACTTGAGTCTCTTCCCTCTTCTTTCCTAGAGGCACTGACTTTCTCTACGAATGGATCCTTGTTGTTCCCCCTAAGCTCGTGAAATCGAAGATCAGGACAGTTCAGATCCCGTCTTCGACCTGATCCGCCACTTGTACCAGGTTCGAGAATGTGCCTGTAGTGTGCCCCACCAGATGAGTATAGAAGGCATGCCCTAGTGTTGAGATAAATGTGGTGTTCATCTCTTGCTCTGTTATTGCGGGCCGTACTTGTGAGGCGGACTCTCGCCATCTCTATGGATACTCTTTCACCGTTTCCCTCTGCTTCCTTGTAATTTTGGCCAAAATATTTCGACTAAGTCCTACCAGTTTTTAATGAATGAGTGATCTAGTCCGGAAAACAATTTAAGCACCGGCCCTGTTAAGCTCCTCTAAAACAGTGGCACCAATAACCTATCATCCTCACCATACTGACACATGGATCCACAATACAATTTCAGATGCGACAGCGGACAGCCCACTCCGTTATATTTTTCAAACTCTGGACATTTGAATTTGGCCGGCAATTGAGCATTGGGGTAGAAGCACAGATCCTTGAATCGGGTTCCACTCATGATTTTTAGGCCTTTCATTCTCCTTATTTCTTCCTATAGAGACTCGATCTGTTGAGCTAGTTTTTCATCTGTTGCGCTTTTGACTTCCGTAGCCCTATATTCACATTCATCGTTAGGAATGACCACAGGGGGTGGTTGATTCTCTGGGATATAGAGCGGAGGCCCTTGGTATTCTGGTACTGCAGGCGGCATTGTGGTTTGAGGTCCCTGTGGAGGCTGTTCGGGTAACTATTGATTCAACCCGGATGCGTGCTGCTGTATCGTTTGAGCTTGTAGAATGCTAGCATTGGCTAACACAGTACTCACTATCTTTTCTTGCCTCTCAATTATCTTTAGTAGTGCTGTTATCTACGGGTCGATACCTGATGCTTCGATCACTGGAGGTTGTGTCGGTTCAGAAGAACTCATGGTGACGGTAGATGATCTGAGAAAATAGGGAGGCACTTCTGGCTGCTTGTATTTCTTTCGCTTGGCCACCTGTGTGTACAGACGACCGAGTGTTACTATCTTGTTTACAAAAATAAAGATGCATGACGTTTTATTAAGTCAGGTAAAGTTATTTATTATGAGTTTTAGCGAAAAAGTAATTTCTCGGCGCGAAGCCGGCATCAACATAGAGTTGGTAAAATATTTTACAAAAGTATTACATCAGCACGGAGCTGGCACCGACACGGAGTCGGCATCAACACGGAGTTGGCATCAGCACGGAGATGGCATCAACACGGAGTCGGTAAACATTTTGAAAGCAGAGTTATCTCAGTACGGAGCTGGCATCGACACGGAGTCGGCATCAACACGGAGTTGGCATCAGCACGGAGCTGGCATCGACACGGAGTCGGGAAAACATTTTGAAAAAGTGATTTCATCAGCACGGAGCTGGCATCGACACGGAGTCGGCATCAACACGGAGTTGGCATCAACACGGAGCTAGCATCGACACGGAGTCGGGAAAGCATTTTGAAAAGTAATTTCATCAGCACGTAGCTGGCATCGACACGGAGTCAGGAAAACGTTTTGAAAAAGGTAGTTTCATCAGCACGGGGCTAGCATCGACACGGAGTCGGGAAAATATTTAAAAAAAAGTAATTTTTGAGATAAATCGATTTGGAATAACCCATGTTTTTAGTAGCCTCCGATTCAAATCTCTGAAATCATCGCCGGCCAGGCAGATCTCCAAGGAAGAGGCGGCGCACAATGGTACTCTTAAATCCCCTTGTTCCCTGAATAGACGTAATCTATCCCCTTCGTATCAACAGGGTAAGATCTTTCTAGGCACCGACTTTGATCAAGGACTGCAATTGGTGCTTTTTAAAATCTGATATTGTTTTTTTTTTTTTTTTGAAATGTTGAATGCATTTGAGTCGATCGATTGGTTGTTAACTTTGTTAGATCGTGGACTTGGTTCGAAATTAGATCTGGATCTGGGTTGCTTATCCAGTTGAAAACAGATCTGGGTTGTAAACCCAGCTGAGATGAGTTGGATCTGGGTCGTGGACCCAGTGGGATCGAGTCTAGGTCGTAAACCCAGTTGAGATGGATCCGGGTCATGGACCCAGTTGGATTTGATCTGGGTCGTGGATCTAGTTGGAAATGGATCCGAGTCATGGACCCAGTTGAAACGGATCTGGGTCGTGAACCCAGTTAAAAATGGATCTGGGTTGTGGATCCAATTGAAATGGGTTTGGATCTGGGTTGTGAACCCTGTTGAACTAGTTCTGGGTTGTGAACCCTGTTGAACTGATTCTGGGTCGTGGACCCAGTTGTGATGGATCTGGGTTGTGAACCCAGTTGAACTGGATCTGGGTCGTGGACCCAGCTTGAATGGATCTGGGTCGTGGGCCTAGTTGAACTGGTTCTGGGTCACGGACCCAGTTGAACTGGTTCTAGGTCGTGGATCTAGTTGTGATGGATCTGGATTGTGAACCCAGTTGAACTGGATCTGGGTCGTGGACCCAGTTGAACTGGTTTTGGGTCGTGGATCCAGTTGAAATGGGTTTGGATCTGGTTTGTGAACCCAGTTGAACTGGTTCTGGGTCGTGGACCCAGTTGTGATGGATCTGGGTTGTGAACCCAGTTGAACTGGATCTGGGTCGTGGATCCAGTTTGAATGGATCGGATCGTGGACCCAGTTCACAAAGTTCTTTTGGGTCGAAAAATCCGTAAATTCCGCCCCTTCCCTTTTTTTTTTATTTTTTATTTTATATATATATATATATATTTTTTTGGAAACATTAATTAACAAAATCCACCTTACTTAATTTGTCCCAAAACTTGAGATTTTTCTGAGGATGCCATCAACGTTGGATCGATTAGTAAATGGCCCCTTCAAAAATGGACAATCGAGTTCACTCTATAGGGTCGAGTTCACTATGGTCCGTGTTAATGGCATGGATGTAATTCTCATTCTGTTATCCGTGTTTTGGACACGAATGAGACATCCACTGTTTCAACCGTGCTCGAAACACGGTTAAAGTAGTCATTGTTTCAACTATGTTACCAACACAGATGAAGTACATTTTGGTCCATCCGTGCCATGGACACGGACTAGAATGAAATTCAGTTTCTAAAATTTTCACAAAACTGCTTCTTTGCCCCTAATTTCCATGTCTCCTCTGTTTTTGGGTCTTTTGGTCAGTGTGTTTTTTTATTTTTTTTGAACATGATGCAACATGAATTCCCCCCCTTTTACCTAAGGGGAGATAAAAGATGACAAAAATAAGCCTACAATCTAATTGCCCCTTTGGGCTTACAACTTGGGCTTCGAGGCTCGACCACAATAATCACATACAACATTGCCTCGGGGGTCGATATGAAATTAAAAACTTGTGTCCTAGCCTCGTCTAATCGGGCACATGCATGAGTTTAGTGGGTGGCTTCAAGGCTACCCAATCTTCAAACCTCGATGCATATCGAAGTACACACATCGTTGGTTGGTGATCGGGTTTGATGTGTTCATTTCCGACACTTGAAATAACGATCTCAAGCCGTGGAACTACTAAGCATCGGGGTGCATTTTCATATTCATTATTTTTCATTGACCCCCTTTACAAATATGTAACAAAAGGAACAAAAGTAAATAAATGTTACAATTTTGATCAAGCAAAAAAATAACTAACACATAAGAAACAAACAAACAATGTTAGTGAATAATAATAAAATAAAAAAAATCTGCTTTTTTTTTTTTCTTTATTTTCAAAACAACCGAGTTGTCACGAGGGATGAACCAAAGTCCCCAATAGAGTCGCCAGCTGTAGACACGTGGTTTTCATCCTTACGATGTCCACATATACTACGATTTGGAGTCGCCACCATTCAAAATTGTGAATAAGTGTGAATGGTCACCCGGTGCATATTTTTCGAAAAATTGTCATTTTTGGCGTTAGTGACTCACAACGGATAGGATTGATCGGACCTAGAGATTCGGATAAGCAGTTCGGTTGGAGAAAAAGGAAGGTGTTAGGCACCCCTTTCTCCCTGTCGAGTGGCGGTAACCTCAAATAACTCGGTCATTTTTTATTTTAAAAAAATAAGATGAAAGTAAAAGTGCCACGTGTGTGTGCTTTGTACCCTAAATAGGGATTCACTTTTGGCTTGATCATAGGGTCATTTCATTGATGGAAATGACCCTTTGAGACCTTTAGCCTTGGGGTCCCTTTATGCTCAACCTATTTAAAGTAAGATGAAAAGAAAAGGGGATGATAGAAAAGGGAAGAAGAGAGGGTAGAGAGAGAGAGAGGGGAGGAGGTGTTCATTGCACCCACCTTGTGTCCTTGATCCTTTTTTCTTCTTCTTCTATTTCTTCCTTTTGAGTCCTTAGTGAGTTGAGAGTGAAGTTTTCTTTTTTTTTTAGAATATGATATGAGAGAGTAGTGAGGATGAGTAGAGAGAGTAGACTTTTTTTTTGGGGGGGACTTGGTAACCACTTTTAGGATGAGAGGGGAGGTATTTATAGATGTTTGGAGGAGGTTTGGGGGTATAATGGGGTGAAGAGTTGAGATAATAGAGAATGACATGATTTTTAGAAGATGAGAGTATGAAATTTGGAGTGAATTTAGGGGTAGATGTGTAATGAGTGAAAATGGGTGAGGTTTAGATCCAAATGGGTTGGATCCTACCCAAATCCATTTGGGTAAAGTGTTTGGTGGGATGAGATGAATGATGGTTGATGGGAGGAGTGGGGGTGTAAGAGGGTTGTTTAGAGAAGGAGTGTTAGGTTGGGTGATGAGGTGAGGTGTGTAGATTTAGGAGAATGGGTTGTGTAAGAAGTTATTAAATTGGTTTTTGGGAGGAAAGAGGGATGATGCTATGTGGCATTTGTGATGAGAGGATGAGGTGATGAGATTGGTTGATTGGTTGATGGTGGTTGTTTGATTAGAGAGAAGGGTGTGGGTTAGTTGGTTGATTATGAGGGAGGTATGGGTGGAGGTGATTTTGTGGGAGTGTTTTAAGGAAAATGATGGGTGTAGATATGGGTTGTGATGTGGGTGGTTGTTGATGTTAGAGAGTGATGGTATGTTAAGGTATGTTGAGTGTGGGTTGTGATGTTGGTGGTTAGAGAATGAGGATAGGTTAGGTTAGGGTAGGGTATGGGTTGAGGTGATTTTGGAGAGAGATGATGTGGGTTAGATGAGTTGTTTAGAGAATGGTGATGGGGGTGGGTGATTAGATGAGAGAGGTGAAGGGTGGTGATGACATGTGTCATCTTTTGATATTGAGGGGTTGATTGGTTGATGTAGGTAATGGGTAATGGGTTAAGGTTATGGGTTAGGTAATGAGTTGGATATGGGTAATAGTTAATGGGCTTTTAAGTGTATTGGGCTTAGGTTTAGGAGGGGTTGAGGTCTTGTGGGCCTTAGGTGGGTTGTTTTGTATTGGGTAAGGCCTATCTTGGATTGGATTTTGAGTAGGGAGGTTGGTTTTAGGGCTTAGATTAGTTTTGGGTTAAGGGTAAGGTGGAAAATGAATTTAGAAAAGGGTGAAGGCATTGTGGGCCTTAAGTGGGTTTAGGGTATTTGCGAATTTCGAGGTGAAGTGGTGGATGATGGATGAAAGGTAGGTCTCCCAAGTCTCACCTTTTTAATTTTTCAATTTTTTGTATTTTTCTTGAAGTTATTGCTTTGATCCAAAAATGCCACGTGTTTGGCAATTTCAGCCTTTTGGGCCCGTTGGAGAATTTATCGATTTTTGTGGATATAAGTGTGGAGCGGCGGTGGTTGGGATGACGTGGGATGAGTCCGATCATTTTGATGGATCCTTTAGACCATTGGGTGGCCTTAGGAGTATTGATTTAATCGAAATTGCCACTTTTTAATGTTTTGGGCCATCGAGGCTCGTTGGCCTATTTTGTTCGAAAATCGGTATTCCGAATGAAGTGAGGTGGATGGGAGCATGTCGAATCCTCTTGGTGGACCTACTAAACCATTGAGAGGCGTTAGAGGCTTTGGTTTTGGCAAAAATGTCATGTTTCGATGATTCGGGCCATCAAAGGCCGGTTGGCCAAATCTATCGGGAAAACATTGTTTTTGGACCCTTCCGAGTGAGGGCCCGTTCAAATTGGGGTGTCTACAGATACCTTTTTCAAATTTCACTAGTTCCTCAACTCAACCATATATAGTATTAGTTATTACCCATACCTTCACTTGCTATATAGTCACATTACTAATCTTATAAATCGCATTCGCCTTCTCACACTTTACAACCATCCTTACACCTAAAACATACGTATCAATTATCAAAACGCAGTCTAGTTGGCTCACGGTTAGCTTTTTATTTTTATTTTTTTTATAAGTTTGCACCTTTTCATTCTAGTTCCAAATTAGTTTCATTCATTTACCCTTTTACTATTAGTTGAGTAGTTTCTACTCCGTCCACTTCTAGAAGCTTCGCAGTTCCAAATTATAATAAATATCAAATCGCTAGAAAAATGGTGAGGTTAAAGATGAGGATGGGATGATAACATAGAAAGTGGAAAGCGGTAGGAGAAAGGTTGGTTGTTTAGTGCGCTCCAAATATTATATTAGAATAATGAATAGTGGAAAGAACAGCTCTAACAAGTATGCAAACTTTCAGTAGAATTATATGATCTAGAAGAACCAGTATTGAATAAAATTCTAATTTCTAACATTATAATTAGAAATCGTACTTTCCAAAACTTCATCAGAGACAGGTACTTTCTCCTAGGTCATAACCCTTGCTTGCGCCTGTGATAAAGTACATTCTTTCTTGATATATCCCACCTGATCACACGCGTAACAAAGTCAACGATCTTGTCTTCGTAGGTCTCTGTGGAGTAGGCAGTTGGTAGACTAGGGTCTATAGGCTCTGAACCTACCTTGTTGATTCCTTTGGCCCTGTTGGCATCATTGGAGCTCTAACTGCTCTATAACTCAGCGATTGGGAAACTCTACAATTTGCTAGTGGAGGAGTTCTATATTATGGATACACTGATCCGGAGGAGATTGGCCTCGAATATATCGGCTTCTTGTTCAAATCTGGTCTGGGAAGAAAAGAAATCTAAGGTCAACTGATTTGCCCCCTGGAGGTCTGTAACTCTATCTCCTCTCATTTTATCCTTTAAACTCAATTTACTGTATCTCTATAATTGGTAGTCTCAATCATCGACCTCTTGGCCCTTATGTAGGGTTATAGTCTTCTAAAAAATCTACGGGCCTTCTGCAAATCCGTCAAGGTAAGCTCGGGCGCACATCGTGACAACCTAGTAAACATCATATCATAGTCTTTGTAATTGATAGATTACCCTGCACTGATCTCAAAAACTCCTAGTGCTTGATTTCTCAAACAGTCTCAAATATAAACTATTAACAAACATCTTCTCGAGGTCTACCCACTCAAACGATCCATCTCCCAATACATTCATCTTAAAACGTTATTACTAGCCTCCCCGTCCAATTGAAATGTAGTCATTATCATCCACTGATTTCTCGGGCACTACATGGCACTCAAAACCTTTCAGGTCTTCAAAACTCACTCATTGACCTCAATTGGATCGAAGAAACCCCAAATCTCGATGGATGTAATCATTGGAAATTCTACAATTACATCCCTAAAGTTATTTGTCCTTTGGACTAGGGAATTCTCTTATTCTTCAAAGATACGACCTATGGAAGTGGTCCCTAAGGTGGAATAGTATTTGTCTTTTGCGAAGAAGTCCAGCGCTTCCTCATTTCTTTGATTTAGTGGTGCACCTTGCAATTGTGATAAGTCTTGTACCATTTCTCACTTTCGATTACTAGTCTTGTCTGTTCAGGATGGCACGAGTGCGTTATCAACTTTATTAAAATCTAGTGGCCTTATTGTTTCCTGAATTGGTTTGTCTAGCATCTTTCAGAACCACTCATCCTTAATCAATTGACATCGACCCGAACATTGTTCTCCTTTATATCCCAATTTACTACATTCGTAATATATCATAACTCTTTTTTTCGACTTATTTAGTAGTATATGTTATTTCTTATAAAATTCTTCCATCCATTGAGTTGGTATGTCTATAATATCACTCCTTACGTATTGTTATTTTGCCTAAGAATTTGCTAGTTTCGTAATTGTTTCTCTTATTAGATACTAATTTTCTTCTTTCCATTTGGTTTCGAGGTGGTGGTGGTTGTATTATTCATATTTCCTCTCTGAACTTGACAATGAGACTTAACCATCTGTTTCATGAATGACATTAGTTGTGCTATTAAGTCAATGGTCTGATCTAAAACTTGTCTTGTCTCTATTGCGTTTCGACCTCTGCCTCGTCCACTTCTCTTGCTTGTGTTTATCCGTCAAAAGGCACTTATCAAAATAAGGCCAAAATTGATTTTTTTTTACGTAACTATGAATTACTATCGTAGCTTGTAACTTAGTAATGGACTCCATTTCCATTACTAACAGAACAAACCTAGAATCCTATCTTAGGCTTACTAGGCTCTATAGACTTCTAGACACGGAAGAATTCGTAATTCCAATACGGAATTACTAATGAGCTCGAATGCCGAATTCCTAATGACACTCTATAATTATCGCTATAATATCTGTGGTATCAGCCAATTCCTATAAACATAGCAGATCAGTATCCTATACGGATCTAATACTATGCTCTGATACCATCTGTGGCGTCCCGTCAAACGCTAACACAAATCCCCATGTCAGATCTTGAGGTACTAGGTGGCACCTCAAAATTTCGGCATGGTCTCCTCTGTTTATGTTAGTATTCCAAGGCGTTCAACCTGCACCTGATAAACGACATACATTCCTACATATATACATTCAAAATATAATACTAGTGGAAGCCTATATATATCTAATAACATACAAAAATTAAAGTGCGGAAGAAGAAGTTTATATACATGATAATACAGGAATTCCTCACTCTAACAGAATTCCTATCACTCGGAACACAATCTATAATACTTTTGGACAAATCGACACCACTAGGGATAATAACCCCAATACTCGCCAGGTAATGGATTCTAGTCGTCTATCTGACCCACCAGATGGTTCTCACTCGTTGGTTCTATGCCCGCCTCACCAATTGCAAGCTCTGAAGCTAAAAAAATAGGAAGGAACGGGTGAGTAACAATGGTTACCCAGTAAGGAAACAAACAATTTTTGCCAATAATCCCTCCTAGCATGAACGAATAAGTACACTAAATTATTTTAACAACATAAAATTTTACAGAATAAACTACGATTAACTGGTACATATAGTCAGGGATGAGCAACTAAACATTTTAAAATTCACATTAAATCGATCAACAGTACCCCCTATAACATTCTCTTTTTTTTTTATACAAATCTAATTGATTAAATGGAAACATTAAACATGCATTTCATTTTATATATCAAAATAAGGCAACAAATACATAATACACTATGGTGGAGTATTGAAATTAGAGAGCTGGAATTCACGACTGGATTGCTCCCAGTTGGAACATGATGTTACAATTCTTCTCTGGCTTTTAGTTCATGATTTTGTGGCCGGTCGCTGCACTTACCACGCTTGGTTGACCATTTATCTGGTTCAGACTGATCATTTGACGTGACCATAAGCAATGAATCTCTTTTCGATGTGTCAGAACGTTCGACTACTATAGATTGTTAGTCATCACTGACTAATCATCTTCGTCTATGCCTATCAAGCATGCATGTGATTCTCAAATATATAAACTATTCGTATACGACCACCTTTACATTACAAGTTCACTGGTAAAGATAGAGAGGAATAAACCCGAATTCCAGTTGTGACTCCACTCTTATACGCGTCCCATATCACGTATGAGCTTGGTGGTCCTTACCGTACATCCCAAGATAGTACACCACTCTGGATGATATGACGCACTATCCTTTCAAGCATTCACAAACTCTTTAACAGCTCACAAAATAGTTACATATATATATTACTTTCATTTGAAAACAAAAGAGAAATTAACAATACAAGGTTAAGAATGGATATCCAGTTTCCTACCATGCAAGTGTGGCCACCCAGCCTAAAATAAATAATAAAACGGAATTGTAAACAGCGCTTCGCGCTAACAGAAAGTAAATAAACATGCAACTAGTAATATTATCCCTGGATATCTGTTCACCAACTTACATATAACACAACGTAAAATGCAGACATCACCCCTCGGGTGTGACTTTGACATTTTACCGTTTCATACCTATTTTCCTTTTTTTCGATTTTTACTTTTTCAATCTCTTCAATAAAATATCTCTTTTCTGATATTCATCAACTCAATATGTGTTCATTGAATATTAAATCACATTTTTCAACTATAGAATTTATTTTTATCAATAATATTGAAAAAGAGTACAAATTTTATATCAAAACGGGGTCCGAGCAGTACACAAGACCCAATTTATGGAAATAACCCGTTAAAATACCTTACCCACATATAATTTGTTAAAAATACAATTAAACATATCAAACATGCAACTTCTGGCGTAAATTTTTTTAAATAACAAAAGAAATCTATATTTTGGAAATACATCAAAAAAATTTCGATAAAATCCTAAATGCAATTTTCACAATCTACGATTATTAATAGAAATTGTGAGTTCCTTACTATCTCTAGGAGAAAGGATTGAATCGAGATGGATCGAACTTCGAAGTGATTGATTTTTGAAACTGGCCAGGTGATTTTGAAGATCTCGACGCCGTCATCCTTTCTCCCTTCTATGACGGAGAACGGTTTGACCCCGAAATCGATGAAATTTGAGGTCAAAGTTTCAAAATCTCTATATATAAACACGGCTGATTTTTGACGATATCGGGTGAAAAAGAAAATAAAACGAGAAAAGATTGGCTGAGTTTTGTAGAGAATGAGGCTGCGGACGTTTCTCCATTCTGCATCGGTCGTCGACGGCGAGTCATTTGCGAGGGATCTAAGGTGGAAGTTTTAGAAAAAATAAATTTATATATATATATATATATATATATATATATATATATATATATATAACGCGTTGGCTATTGGATGGATTGGAGAAGATGAAGTGTAAAAAATTATTAAAATTTTATTTATATAAAATTTGGGACAAAATCGATATTTTGTCAATTGTTTTAATCGACGATAATTTGACCATCCGAACTCCAAAACTGACAAATGAATACTCTATTTCGCCTAATTTTTCATTCCAGATCTAATGGTGTAGTCAATTTCTATAAATTATATCTCTAACAAAAATTTACATTTTTTGCCTGAGGTGACCCCTAAACTTGATGTCGTTTTCGTTTTTGACGATAATTCAACTTCCTAGTCTTCAAAAATGACAAATAAATAGTCCATGTTCAATAATTTTTCGTCACGAACCCAATGGTGTAATCGAATCTTAATAATTCAGACTCGCATTTGAGCGTGCTTACAGGCCAAAATATGTTTTTCAATCATTTTGAATCCAATGGTGAAGTCAGACTTAATTAAAAATGACCAGAACTAAATCCTACAATTTTACTTTGAGTCACACTTTCAAGATTTTTTCAAAATTTCACTATTTATTTTCTTCAAGATACGAATTGAAAACTTGGGGTTTTACAGGTCCCTAAGGTGGAATAGTATAAGCCTCTTGAGAATAAGTCCAACGCTTCCTCATTTCTTGGATTTAATGGTGTACCTTACAATTGTGGTAAGTCTTGTACCATTTTTCGCTTTCAATCGCTAGTCTTGTCTGTTTGGGGTGGCACGAGTACGTTATCAACTTTATTAAAATCTGATGGCCTTTATTATTCACTAAATTGGTTTGTTTAGCATCTTTCAGAGCCACTCATCGTTAATCGATTGATGTCAACCCGAACATTGTTCTCTTTTATGTTCCAATTTGCCACATTCGTAATATATCACAACTCTTTCTTTCTATTGATTTAGTAGTATATGTTGTTGTTTCTTATAAAAAAATTCATCCCTTGAGTTGGTATGTCTATAATATCACTACTCATGTATTGTTATTTTTCCTATGAATTTACTAGTTTCGTAATTATTTGTCTTTTATTAGATACTAAATGCCTTCCTTTCATTTGGTTTTAAGGTAGTGGTAGTTGTATTATTCATATTTCCTCTCTGGACTTCATATGAGACGATCTGTCCCATAAATGACATTAGTTGTACTATCGAGTCAGTGGTTTGATCTAGAATCTGTTTCGTCTCTGGTTTGATCTAGAGTCAGTGGTTTGATTTGTAATAAATGTCTCATTTGGATTTTAGTAAGGTGTAGTGCAATTTTGGGTAGCCCTCCATGGTGTGACTCAAGGAAAAGTCTCAAATGTCGTTTAAAACATACTTTTGCATGGTTTATGAATCCTTGGTCTTCATCTTTGGCGTGCATTATGAAAAATATAGATTTGTTATATTCTTAATATAGTAAACCTTCAATATGAAACTCAAGTTCCATTATTAACGACAATGATAAAGAGGATATGATCTCATAATTTATTACGTTATGTGGTTCTTGCTCCATCCATTCTCTCTTTCCTAAAATATATATTACTATAGTTCATTTTCCTATTAACAATATCCAACAATTATGCTACTAATGTTACAACTTTAATTATAAACTTTAGCTTTAATGATTGTACAGGGCCTCCACTTATGATTATCATGCTTGTATACCTATTTAACTAGAATTATTGTTGAGTAACCAATGTAAAATTATCTCACTAGTTGTTACTCATTTATTTGTTTTTGTCTGTGGTACAACTTCCAATTGTTTATTTGCCCTTGCAATGTAAACAAACATCGTCGTCTTGCTTTGTATAGCAGGTCACCCTAATATTACCTTTGTCATGGACAATTTTCTTTTACTTTATCTTCTTATGCATGATTAGTTCCTTGATGGCTGATGTCCTCATCACATCTCCAACTAATTACTTACACAAGTTCACGATACATACATCTTTAAATTTAGCATCTATTTACATTATAGTTTTTAACGTACAAAGACCGGTACATATTTAAGTATTGAAGCCTTTTTTAGTATGTAAAATCCATATTTTCCTAGGCACTCTTTGTCTGCCCCAGAAATATTCCATAGATAGTTCATTGGTTCACGGTTCTCGGTGCTTTTAAGCCAGCTAATATTGAACCTAGTGCATTTTTTAGGTACTCCTCTATACATGGCTCCCGAACTGCTAGTCTGTGAACAACAACCAACCGTGCTGCCAAGTTATGGTCTCTCCATGCTGCTAACTTATGGTCTCTTGGGATCATTTTGTATGTCTCAACTTTTTCCTAATTTATTTTGCATTCTACAATAATTAGATTTTACCTCTAAATATAAATCATTGAACCTTGTCTCTAGTTTAGTTTAGTCCAAAATGATTCTTAAATCTAATTCATGTTCATACGATTTGGTAATTTTTTCTTAGTTTATTAATTTTTATTTTTTTTGAATCTCTCTCCGTTTTAATTTTTTTGGCATCATAGCTTGGGTGGGAATGATTGTTGTGTCTTCTCTACCATGCTAAATTAATTTCGATCATTTTAGTTGAACCTTAGAGTTCTCTGATATTTATTTTTGGTTCCTTAGGATTCTGCTTGTTGTACCTTTATTTCTTCATTTTGAACAATAATGATAAGAATATAGATGAATGCACACGGTTTTAGTATGCGGTTGATGTTGCAAGGGCACAGAATTGCACATCTTTTCTTGTGTATCCCAATGGAAAAGATATATGATTTTGTTACCTTGCCACATCGGCCACATACCCAACCGCGTGCATTCATCACGATTCTAATTATAACTGAATTTTCAATTGGGCTAAATTTTAGAAGAGAAGTAAACACGTTAAGTATTTTTTTTTAAACTAATCGTTTATTTATTTCTCCATTTTGAACAACAGCTACCTTTTGAGAAAGATAGAGGACATGAGGTTGGCACATAATTGTAATATATGTCTTACTCACACAATAATTATTACTGGATCTTCAATTGGCTTACTTTCAGAAGAGAAGTATGTGCATTAAGTATTTTACAATATTTTTTTTTATTTATTGTTGGGTAAGCTGGAATTGAATCAACTACCAAGTATTTATGCAATATTTATTGAAAATATATCGTTTTAATTTTCTCTTTGTAGACACCCCAATTTGAACGGGACTATACACGAAAGGGCCCAAAAATACAGATTTTTCAACAAAAGTTGCCAACGGGCCCCAAAGGCCCGAATCATTAAAATATAGTATTTTATAAAAAATGAGGCCCCTAAGACCTCCTAATGAGCTAGTGGATCTATCCAGATTTGACGCACCACCTTCACCACTCCGCAATTGGAAGAGCTCAAAAATAGCAATTTGTGCCAACGGGCCTCAAAGGCCCAAATCATTGAAAAATGACATTTTGATCGACCCAAGGCCCCTACGACCTCCCAAGGGTCTAAGGGACCCACCAAAAGAACTTGGCCTATACCACATTTTATCAACCTTCACCGCTTCGCTCTTGTATCCAAAAATACCCGATTCTCAATAAAATTCGTCGATGGGCCTAAAAAGCCCGATTTACCAACACGTGACATTTTGATCAACCAAATGACTATAAAAATCAAAAAAAAAAAATGAACAAACTAAAAATGTGAGACTTGGGATGCCTACCACTTCCTCTACCCTTCACCGTCCCACTCCCGAATCAAATTATCCTAAACCCACTTAAAACCCATAAGCCCTCAACTTTCCAAAATCAATTTCTCACCTCCCTCCTAATCTAAAATTCAATCCCATATCACCTAAAACCCTACAACATACCCACCTCAAAAATCCAATCCAAAATAATCCCAAACCAATTCATAAAACCCCTAAACCCAAGCCCAATGCCCTAAGCCCAAACCCATATCCAATTCATATCCAACCCACAACCCTAACCCACTAACCACTACCCACATCAACCAACCACCCTATTATCATAAAAAGATGACACATGTCACCATCCCCTTTCACATCCCTCATCTAATCACCTATCCCATCTCCTTTCTTTAAAATAATTCATCTACCATCTCACCTCTCTCCAAAAATCACCTCAACCCATACCCTACCCTAACCTAACCTATCACTCTTCTGTAGCACAATCAACCACCCACATCACAACCCATACCCTCTACACCCTAACCCATCACCATTTTCTAACACCATCAACCACTCACATCACAACCCATATCTCCAACACCCTAACCCATCACTTTCCCTAAAATACTCTAACAACTTTCATCACAACCCATACCTTTCTCTCTAATCAAACAGCCACCATCACCAATCAACATACCTCATCACCTCATTCTCTCATCATATTTACCACATGCCATCATCCCCTCAACTCTCCCAAAATCTAATCAACCAACCTCTTACACTGCCCGTCCCCCCAAATCTAAACACCTTACCTCTTCCATCAACCTAACGCTCAATCAAATACCTAATACCTTACACCCCCATTCTCTCCATCAACCATCACTCACCTCATCTCACCAAATACTCTACCCAAATGGATTTGGGATAAGATTCAAACCATTTAGGTCAAAATACAACTCATTTTCCTCATTACACAACTACCCTCACCTCCACCTCAAATTTCATATCATTCACCTCTAAAACCCATGTCATTATCTATTCTCCCAACCCTTCACCCCATTATACCCCTAAAATACCCTCCAAACATCTATAAATACCCCCCCTCCTCTTCTCAAAATGGATTACCAATTTTCCCTTAAAAGATCTCTCCTACCAAGTCTCACTAAAAAAAATCCCTACTCTCTAATCACCTCTCCCCCATTTTCATCATCAATCCTCTAAAAGAAAAAAAAATACTAACATATTCTACTAATAACTCAAGAAGACTCAAAGAAGAAGAAGAAGAAAGAAAGAAGAACCATTTTGAGGCTTCAAGTTGGGTTCAACAAACCCCCCTCTCTCTCTACCCTCTCCACTTCCCTCTTCTCTTATCCCCCTCCTCTCTTTAATTTGTATTTTAGAAAGCCTCTAAGATGCAATGATCCCCCTCCCCTATCTCTGGTAGATCAGACTTCGTTCGGTTGAAAGTATAGGGGTTTTAGCCCTTTTTAAAAAAAATTAAATCGATTTTAATCCCTAAACTGTTTTGAGGTGATTGGTATTCGGATCCCTCTCAACCCATGAGAATGGATCCGTGACCTTAGCCAATACTTTTCAAATCACACATGGCTCTTAAGACAAATGATTTATAAGGATCATCTCCCTCAATGGGATAATCCTATGATCGAGCCGAAAGTAAACCCTTATTTAGGGTACAAATGCACAACACGTGACACTTTATCTTTTGCTTCTTTTAATCAAAATGACCGAGTTCTTTGAGGTTACCGTCACTTAGTAGGGAGAAAAGAGTGCCTAACACTTTTCCTTTTCTCCAGTCGAGCCACTTACCCCGATCTCGAGGTTGATCGGTACTTTATCTATCGTGAGTCACTAAAATGTCAAATATCACTTTTTTCGAAAAATGTACATCGGGTGACCATTCACACCCACTTACAATATAAATGGTGGCAACTCCAAACCTTAGTAGATGTGGCCATCATAATCGTGAAACCACGTATCTACAGCTGGCGACTCCACTTGGGACACCGGTTCATCCCTTGTGACAACTCGATCATTTAAAAAAAATAGATTTTTATTTACTAACATTGATCGTTTGTTGTTTGTTTCCTATATTTTCCTTCTTATTTTGTTCGCATGTCCAAATTGTAATACTTATTTACTTTCGTTGCAAGTATTACATGTTTGTAAGGGGGTCGATGGAAATAAAAAGAAATGGAAAATCTTGTTGCACGTGCAATTGCGAGCATAGCTCACTTCAAGCCACCCCACCCCCAATATATTTAGCCCTAATGCTTAGTAATTTTATGGCTTGAGATCATTATTTCAAGTGTCGGGGATGAACACATTTAATCCGATCACCAACCAATGACGTGCGTACTTCGGTATGCATTGAGGTTTGAAGATCGGGTAGCCGTGAAACCACTTACTAGCCGCATGCATGTGCTCGATTAAACAATGCTAGGGCACAAGTTTAAAGTGTTACATCGACCCCCGGACAAAAGTTGTATTTGTTTAGTTGTTGTCGGGCCTCGAAGCCTACATTGTAAGCCCAAGAAGGCATGGTTGTATAGATCATAGGGTGTTCTTTTTTTTTACTTTTTCTTATTTTCCTTCCCTTAGGTAAAAGGGGGAAATGTGTTGCATCATACATGTAAATAAAACAACAAGGAGTAAGGGACTAAAAATAGTAGGGAATGTTGAAAACAATGGCTAAGGAACCAGTTTCTATGATGTACAGAAACTGGATTTCTTTCTGGCCCGTGTCCATAACACGGGTAGACATAAATGTGTCTCATCCGTTCCAGAAACAGGGATGAAACAATGGATATCCCAATCGTGTTTAAGACACAGACGAAACAGTGAGTGCCTCATCCGTTCCAGAAGCACGGATGAAATAACAAACATCCCAACCGTGTTCAAAACACGGATGAAACAGTAGACGCTTCAACCGTGTTAAAAGTACGAATAAGACAATGGTTGTCTCACTCGTGTTTCCAAAACAGACCAGTATGAATTTGAGCCCACAAAATGAATACAGTCCATTTTTTAAAGAGCCCACTTACTATTGATCAAACATTGATGGCACCTTTAGAAAAGTCCCAAATTTTAAAAAAATTAAGTGAAATGGAGTTTTGTTAATCAATGTTTTCAAAAAATAAAAAATATATATAAAAAAAAGGGGGGGAACTTGCGAATTTTCCCAAATCAAACCAATTTTGTGAACCAATTCCTATCCAAGCTGGATTGGGTCCCCCACTCGTATCCATTTAGAATCAGGTCCCTGACCCATACCATTTCAATTGGGTCCCCGACCCAGATCCATTTCAACTAGCTCTCCAACCCAAATCTGATTCAATTGGGTCTCCGACCCGTACCATGACCCAGATCCGTTTCAACTGGGTCCCCGACCCAGATCCATTTCAACTGGGTCCCCGACCTAGATCTATTTAAACTGGGTTCACGACCCAAATCTGTTTCAATTGGGTCCATGACCCTGATCCATTTCAACTAGGTCCATGACCCAAATCCTCTACAAACCGAGTTCACAACCCATATCGAATCAAGTCCATAATTCGTCCATGATCTAACAAGGCTGACAAATGATCAATCAACTCAAACGAATTCAACCTTTTTCAATAAAAAAATAAAAAATAAAAAATATTAAAAGTGCTAATTGCAATTCTTGATCAAAGTCGGTGCCTAGAAAGATCTTCTATTCGAGAAAATGAGGTGATTTAAGAGTGTCATTGTGCGCCGCCTCTTCCCTAGAGATTTGCTTGGCCGGCGTTGATTTTAGAGAACTAAATTGTAGGCTTCCAAAAACATAGGTTATTCCAACTCGATTTATCTCATAAACTATCTTTCAAAATAATTTACCGACTCCGTGTCGATGCCAGCTCCATATTGATGAACTTAGTTTTTTGACTCCGTGCTAATGAAACTACTTTTTCAAAATATTTCACCAACTCCGTGTCAATGCTAGCTCCGTATTGATGCCAACTCCATGTTGATGCCGACTCCGTGCCGATGCCAGTTCCGTGTTGATGCCAACTCCATGTTGATGCCAACTTCGTGTTGATGCTAGTTCCGTGCTGATGTAATTATTTTTTCAAAATATTTTACCGACTCCGTGTCGATGCAAGCTTTGTGCTAATGAAATCATTTTTAAGTATTTTACCAACTCCGTCTCGATGCCAACCCCGCACTGATGAAATTATTTTAAAAATTTTTATCAACACTGTGTCGATGCCAGCTCCATGCTGATGTAGACCCGTTTTCAAAATATTTTTACCGACTCCGTGTCGATGCCAGTTTCGTGCTGATGAAATCATTTTTAAAGTTATACCAACTCCGGCTCGATGCAAGCTCTGTGCTGATGAAATCATTTTTAAGTATTTTACCAACTCTGTGTCGATGCCAACCCCGCACCGATGAAATTATTTTAAAATTTTTTACCAACTCTGTGTCGATGCCAGCTCCATGCTGATGTAAACCCGTTTTCAAAATATTTTTACCGAATTCGTGTCGATGCAAGTTTCGTGCTGATGAAATCATTTTTAAAGTTATACCGACTCCGGCTCGATGCCAGCTCCATGCTGATGAAACCCTTTTTTTCAAAAACAATCCAGCTTTGTGCTGATGCCAACCCCGTGTTGATGCCGGCTCCTCGTCGAGAATCCCTTTTTCTTTAAAACTCAATTACCTTATAATAAACAACTTGACCCGACCCAATAAAAAGATCATGCATCTTCATGTTTTGCAAATAAGGTAGTAACACTTAGTCTTCTATACCCACAGGTGGCCAAACGAAAGAAATATAAGCAGCCAAAGGTACCTCCGTATTTTCTCAGATCATCCACAGTCACCATGAGTTCTTTCAAACCGACACAGCCCCCAACGGCCAAAACATCAGGTATCAATCCACAAATAACAACACTATTGAAAATAATTGAGAGGCAAAAAAATGGTAAGTGCCGTATTAGCCAACGCCAGCATCATACAAACTCAAACAATACAGCAACACGCGTCTGGATCAAATCAGGATCTACCCAAGCAACCTCCACAGGAATCACAGATCACCATGCTTCCTGTAGTGCCTGAATACCAGGGGCCCCCGCTCTATATTCCACAGAATCGACCATCACCTGTGGTCATTCCTGATGACGAATGTGGTACAGAGCCACAGAGGTCAAAAGTGCGACAGATAAAAAACTGGCTCAGCAAATCGAATCTTTACAAGAAGAAATGAGGAGGATGAAAGGCCTCAACCCCATGAGTGGAACTCGGTTCAAAGACCTCTGTCCAATGTTCAATTGTCGACCAAGTTCAAATGCCCAAAATTTAAAAAGTGCAATGGGGTGGGGTGTCCACTGTCACATCTAAAGTTGTACTGTGGATCCATGTGCCAATATGGCAAGGACAACAGGCTGTTGGTACTATACATTGGGTGACCAGCTGTAGATACGTGATTTTCATCATTAAGACGGCCACATCTACTGGTACAATTGTTCCAAAGAAGCTTAACAGGACTAACACTCAAGTGGTTCTCCTGATTAGACCACATACTCATTAAGAGTTGGCAAGACCTGGTAGAAATGTTTTGGTATAATTACTGATTTAATTCGGGTGTTAGTCTAGATCGGAACGACATGGTAAAGACGATCAGGAAATAGAGAGAAACGGTGAAAGAATATGCACAGAGGTGGCGAGAGTCAGCCTCACAAGTAAGGCCTGCAATGACCGAGCAAGAGATGAACACCACGTTTATCTCGACACTAAGGCACGCCTTCTATACTCATCTGGTGGGGCACACCACAGGCACATTCTCGAATTTGGTACAAGTAGCAGACTGGGTCGAAGACGAGATCCGAACCGGTCTAATCTTTGACTTCACAAGTTTAGGAGTGACAGTAGGAATCCCTTCTCAGAGAAAGTTAGTGCCCACAAGAAAGAAGAGGGAAGAAACACAGGTCAACAACGTAGAGCCGAATCGGCCCCTCTTCATCGCTTCACTGGCACCAAGACCACAAGCGTCGTCAACTTCATGGGCTCTAACACCTCCACTAGCATGAAACCCTACACCTTAAAACCAATTCAGGGCAAATCCTCCACCAATCGCACAGTAGGCTCAACTATATGGACAGAACCAGCAGGCACGACCCAACAGGGTAATTAGGGTGTTTACCAGACTACCTATGACATTATCAAAATTATTGCCAATCTTACTCAGGGGTGAATATTTTACGAAACGTCCACCAAATCCCGATGCTGCTAAAGGGCCAAGGTACAACCTCAATTTGTTCTACGAATTTCATATGGGTGCACCAGGGTACTTTACGGATCAGTACTGGCAACTCAAACAACAGGTACAGAATTTGATCGATAAGAAGGCTCTCATCCTAGATGGACCTACCAAGCCGCCTCAGCAACAAAACATCAATCAAAATCCGGACCTACTCACAATGGAGGGGGAAGTGGGCATAGTGTAAATGTCATTCTCGGGGAAATCAATTTCAATTCGTCTGATCTGATAGCCCCTATTGGGGCAAAAATTAGGGTCCACTTAACAAAAGAACCAGGGATATCAACAATCAACACTGTCCACCAATATACGACGAGTTCATCCCAAAATTCACAATTGCCTCTTAGAATGGCCGACCTCACCATCCATCCCACTCATCAAAATACTGCTACTCGACTACCTTTAGTTATACCTTACGGACCACCAAATCAAAATGCAATCCTACCTCCTCTTGTTATACCCTACACACTACCGAATTCTCAAGGACCAACCCGATCCCCCTTCATATACCATACACTTCGTCTTCACGTCCAACGTTCGTCATTCCCTACACTCCATCAACTCCTCACGTAATGCCTCCTACCACCACTACATCCAAATCATCACCACCAGCCCTCATTCTTAGTGTAAAACCTGATCCACCTCCAATGACTATACGTTCACCAAAACCATTCCCATATAGCTCTAACCAAGCCGTCCCCTGGAGCTATGAGACAACCATCACCACAATCGTCGGGGTCGAAATAATGAAAAGGCCAATGGTGGCCGACATTGGCCATATGACAAAAGTAGGAAGGTGTTAGAAGGCACCGGTGAAAGAGATAAGCATCAATGAGAAGACAAAAGAAACATCCAAAGATATAGAAGACGAGGAGAAAAGGAAAGCAAAGGGAAAGGGTAAGATGTATAAAGATGACAAGATAGAAGAGAAGGTAAAAATATCAGACAATGAGGCAACAAACTTCATTAAGATCGTTCGTAGGAGTGAGCATAATGTTGTGAACAAACTGAACAAGCAGCCAGCTCAGATCAGCATTTTGGGTCTTTTACAAAAATCAGAGGAACATCAAGAAGTACTACTAAGAATTCTGGGGAAGTTACATGTACCTTCATGTTAGAACAAACGGTTGGTCAAATCATGGCTCCCAATCCCATTATATTCACTGAAAGCGAATTTGTATCAGAAGGACGGGGGCATGTGGAACCGTTAAACATCATGGTCATGTGCAAGGGCATGATGGTTGTCAGAGTACTGATTGATAATGGCTCAGCCCTCAATGTCTGTCCTCTCGAAACCTTTCGAAAGCTCAATGTCGACTGGTCACACGTCAAACCTAACAACAAGGTTGTTCAAAGTTTTGATAGCTCGAGAAGGGATTCTCTACGAGAGGTGGATCTACCAATCACGATAGGTCTGTGTACATTCGAAGTAACATTTGAAGTCATGAAAATACCGACAACCTTCAACTTACTCCTGGGCAGGCCGTAGATTCATATTGCCGGAGTAGTACCGTCCTTTTTGCACCAAAGAGTCATGTTGAGAAGGGGAAAGAGAAACTATCAAGGGAAAATCTGATGGTCGGGCGAGTTCTGAAAAAACAGGTTACCGACTCAAACAAGGGTTAGGACCAGGAGGAAAGGGGAAAGCTACACCAGTAGAAGCAAAAAAACACACTTCTTATTTCGGTCTAGGGTTTAGGCCTACGAAAAAGGATATAGTGGAAATGAACAACAAGAAAAAAGAGCTTCGACTAGCGAGAAAGCAAAATCGTGAATCGAATGTCTGGAATCTGGGTAGAGTTTCACATATCAGTGTCAGCTTTTCAAAATCACAGACTAGACCCGATTGTCTATCAGAACCACTGCCAACAAAATCAGTAAAAAAGTCAAAAGTGGTAAATTTCAAACCTGTGCACATTCATGAAAACTCAATTGTTGAGTCCCAATCATCCTTCGTAAAAGACATTGATGTCTTATTCAATGGGGATTCCAACGAAAGTCTATCAGAGGCTGCTCCAGAATCCACCAAAGGGGAAATCACCACGAGCCAAGAAAAAGAATCACCCTTCCCCATCGGCATCGATTGGGCATTAGTCATCATCCTACCAAACTTGGGAGGAATTATGCCCAACTCTAACAATAGTTAATCAGAGATCATGGTCATCTCCGAACTACCGACCAAATCATCAACCAAATCACCTTCACATCTCATTAGCCCCCTCAGAGAAGGGGAAGTTCTGAACAACTGGGAGGAATTGCCCTTAACCCTTGAGGCTGTTGAGGCCTAAAAAAAAACGTCATTAGACAAATCTAATTTGCTCGAGGATTATAACGAGCCCTCGTCTTCAAGTAAAGACTATTTTGAAGCCTCCATATCTTTACTAATAATTTGCATGATTATTCTTCTTATTTCAAATATCCAAAAAACAACAAGAAAGCAAATATTCCTCAAAAATCAAAAACATCTCAAAAGATTAAAAAAAAAAAAATACCTTTCAAATTACAAAAAAATAGATATTTTTCAAAAATCAAAAAAAGAGTTTTCAAGAGATTTGTCTCGGTCAAATGAGTACCCAGATAAAACAGAATTTGAAAGGGATGAGTATGATTTTGATCTCGAACTCGACTTTGACTTCATGGGGATCGAAGAAGAATCTGAAGTTGAAATGGAGTACCCACCCAAAGAAATCAAAGACTTGGTAGAACGTCACGAGAAAGGTATTCAGCCAAACATCGAGGATACAGATTCAATCAATCTTGATACCGAAGAGGATCCACGAATTGTCAAGATCGGAGCCTTATTAAAATCACAGCAAAAGGAAGAAATGATCAAATTCTTGCGAGATTATCAAAATGTCTTCGCATGGTCATACAAAGATATGCCAGGGTTGGACACAGATCTGGTCATCCACAGGTTACCCATTACTCCCGGAAGCAAGTCGATCAAGCAGAAACAGAGAAGACTAAATACAAAATGGACCCTCAAGGTCAAGGATGAGGTCATGAAGCAATTCAAAGCCGGATTCCTCGTAGTTTCTACGTATCCTGAGTGGTTAGCCAATGTTGTCCCAGTACCCAAAAAAGATGGGAAGGTACACATGTGTGTTGACTACCGAGACTTGAACAAAGCCAGTCCTAAGGATGATTTTTCACTTCCACACATCGACACTATAATCGATAGTATAGCAGGACACGGCATGTTCTCTTTCATGGATGGCTTCTCAGGTTATAACCAGATAAAAATGGTAGAAGAAGAACAAAAAAAGACTGCATTCATCACACCATGGGGTACTTTCCACTACAAAGTCATGTCATTCAGGTTGAAGAATGCAGGGGTAACTTATCAGCGTGCAATGACTGCCTTGTTTCATGACATGATCCATAAGGAAATGAAAGTCTACGTAGATGACATGATCGCTAAATCCGGTATAAAAAAAGACCATCTGGTAAATTCGATAAAATGAGTATTCGGGACAACATCGAGTAAGCTACTGGGGTTCATTGTCAATAGAAGGGGCATCGAAATAGACCCAGCAAAGACTAAATATATCCTCGAGATAAAAGCACCCGTTTCAGAGAGAGATGTTTAGGCATTCTTGGGGAAAATACAATATATTAGTCATATCATTGCTTAGCTCATGCCTATCTGCGAGCCAGTCTTCAAGTTACTTAGTAAGGATACGCCAAAGAAGTGGAACAAAGACTGTCAAGAAGCATTCGATAAAATCAAGCAATACCTGCCCAATCCACCAATCTTGGTCCCTCCTATTCCAGGGTGACCTCTACTGATATATATCTTAGTACAAGAAACATCAATGGGGGTGCGTGCTAGGGCAACATGATGAATCAAGACGAAAGGAACAAGTCATCTACTATCTCAGCAAGAAATTTACTAAGTAAGAAGCAAAATATTCAACTCTTGAGAAGACCTGCTAAGCATTAGTCTGGGCATCTCAATGACTGCGTCACTATTTGCTCAATAACTCGACTATGCTTATCGCCAGAATAGATCCGCTGAAGTATCTTTTCGAGAAATCAACATTAACAAATCATACAATGAAGTGGAAATTATTATTATCTGAGTTTGACGTTACTTATGTCACTCAAAAAGCCATCAAAGGACAAGCCATCACCGACCACCTCGCCGAGCACCCGTTGCCTGACTACGAGCCACTAAAGACGAACTTTCCCGATGAAGCCATACTATTCACCGAGATTAAGAACGATGATGATGAACCGGACTAGAAAATATATTTCGACAGAGCAGTAAATCAAAAAGAAAATGGAATAGGGGCAGTCTTGATTAAACCAGATGGGTTCCACGTGCCAATTGCAATCAGACTAAAGTTTCAATGTTTTAACAACGAGGCCGAATACGAAGCATGCATAGTAGGGTTGAAAGCAACACTGGATCTCGAGGTATATGAGATCGATGTTTTTAGAGATTCAAGCTTAGTAGTTTATCAGACGATTGGAGAATGGAAAACCCGAAAGCAGAGACTGATCCCTTACCACGAGTATTTGGAAGAAGTAATAATGGAGATCGAGTTGCTGTTTCCAAGTCTTCTCAAGAACCATTGCAAGGAATTGGCGGTCTGATGACTAGGACAAGGACAAAGAGGATGGAAGCGGCATTGCAAGGCTTGATTGTGGAAGCCCAATACAAAGAGGCCATTCTAGATGATTCTAAAGCTAACTTCGGAGATATCAAAGTTTCATCAAGGATGGTCAACTATCTTTTTATGCAAAATATCAATTTGGAAGATCAATTTGAATGCAAGGGTTAATTGGGAATTTTTATGTTCTAATTGTCCTTAGTTTGAAATCTTTATTTCCTAAGGACTAATTAGACTTTCTTTATTTTTTCCAAGGACTAATTAGAATTAATCTTGATCTAATTTGTCTATAAAAAGGCACTTCATTTTGTAATTGAAACACAATTGATAATTTACATCTTATGAGATTTTGAAGTTTATTCAAAGAAACTTTAGTTTTGTTTCATGTTTTCTTTATGGGTTCTTTATGAGTTTTCATTCGAGTTCTTGAAGAAAAGACATGACTCTTCGACTTATCAAGGAAGTGATCAATCCTTGTGGTGTCATTAGATTGAGGTTTCAAGGACTTAGTTTCCTTGGGGTTTTAGTCCGATCAACATTTTAATTTGTTTTAAAACAATCTAAAACGTTCGAAGCCTTCGAATAAAAGGGTTCCTAGAAGAGATCATCAAGAGAAGGTCTTAATCCAAGAAGGTTCACATCATTTGGTATCAGAGCATCAAGATTGAAGTAATTCTTCGAAGATTTGGTTTGGGTGACCTTGAATTGAAGAAAAACGAGGGTATATCTTGCTTCCCAACAAAAATTCCGATCAATTAAAAAAAAACCAAGGATGGTTGGAAATCAGGTTTTTTCCTAACATCAAACCCATTCTTGTTGCATTCTTGATTGAAGAGAAACATTCCATACATTATGTTCATAATGAATTCTTTATTTAGCAAGTCGATCTAAGATTTTTTACTAGGTCTTTCTTTACAATAGGAGGATCATTTTTTTTTTCATTTGTGGGCTGTTTTGCATTTAAGTTCTTCTTTTTGTGGTAAGATATATATTGTGATACTTAAAATATTTTGATAGGTTTTAGGATGTTGTACCGTAATTCATTCTATGATTTTCTGATCACTTTCGTTAGCTAAATCAATGGGCAAAAATCAAAAGTTCAATGGGCTCAAAATAGTGTGCCTAGTGGCATTTTTGGTATCCGAATCAGATATTTTGGTAGTCAATTTGCTTGGAACGACTTCTTCCTTGATAAGTCCCAAGAACGAGAGGCACAAATTTATGCTGAGGTTCGAGGCTATAGAATATCAAGTTTTCTTTTTGGAATGATCTTATTTATAACAGGTGATCATGTTCAACTTTGAACTATACGATCTAAGTATTATATAAATAATACACACATGTCACCATTGATATTATTTTACCACAGTGAATAGTACCAATTATCAAATTATAGCCTAAATCATCGGATGATATTAACAAGTGATAATATAGGCATTAAGTAAAAATCAACACATAAAAATCTTTGGTTAAATCTTATTAAATTGTTTCATAATATCCATAAAAATCGATAGACGTATGCAATGCTCATTCAATACCTAAATATCAGTCATTACTTGTGGTTTTTTGTAGGAAGAGAGACACATCTTAAATATATATGATTCTAGTATAACTCTGATACTATTTTTCGTTACAATGAGTACAAACATAATCATAAACATTAACTCATTATTTATTATACTTAAATATGTCCCTACTCAACTTTTAACTGCTAATCAAATTTACAGTGGAATAAATTCAAATTAATTGGTATAGATAAAAAAGAATTTTATAGTATAATGGAACGATTAACTTGGACAATATTTCGGTACCAATATCTTTCTCTAATCTAATGGTCGCGTTGTCATCAAGAGTCAAAATTTTCTTACAATTTGGCCACTTTTTTTTTGCTATCAATCAACTTTTAATCACCAAGACCAATTAATTTCACCTCAGGTTTATTGATGATGCAAACTGTATCAACAATGGGTATTGCATAAAATGGAGGACACTGTGCTTATAAAATTCATGTAAGTTATAAGCTTACACCATAGATCCTTATTAAATTCGATATACAATTTGTATGGTATGAATAAAATCATATTAACAGTTATATTAATGGTATAAAGATCTTATGCTCCTAAATACTATGCATTTCTAATCGCATTCAATAACTACATCATCAAATGGGAGATAAATTACGAAATCCTATTTGAATAGGCTAATAGAAAAAGTTCTCCCAATAATGTTCAGAAAATCATTAATCAAAAAAATTATCTTCACTACGCCAAAATTATTTTCATTAATATTATTTGGATAAAAATCTAATAACTTATTTTGGACTATAAACAGGTTTATACTATCTGTAGATGTAAGAACTTATACATAGTAATTTGTATTAATGATTTTTCGATGATAAATTGCATTTGACGTACTAAATTATGATATTTAGTTATTTTTTTTGTGTATAAATTAATGTGATGGAGAACCTCGATATTTTCTATTTGGGTCTATTTTGATTGCGAGTAATAAGTGTGTAGTAAAAAAAATTAAAAATTAATTTTTTTTTTTAATTTTAGATTTCGGTTTGTAACCACTTTAGATATTGGTTTGTAACTTGATGTCTAAAGGCTCAAACTTAGGACGTCACTTTAATAGACATTAGATTTTAAATCGAAGTCTAAGGTATATTTTTTATCAGTGTATTCCGTTTTATAAATACAGATTTTGGAATGGTTTTTAGCAGTTCCAAATTATGAGATTTGGAACAGGTTTTAGCCGTTGAAAATTCTAAGATTTGAAATGGTTTCCAACCGTTTAAACTCATTAACGATGCCTCGATAAGAGACGATCTTTCAACCATTTAAGATATGCTTAGGAATGGTAATAAAATTTTGGTCCTATTACGTTGGCCTTCGGGATCGGAGTAATGATTAACAGGGCAGTCGGGGGCATTCGTATTTCATAGTCAGAGGCACGACCCGGGAGCACCCATGTAATAGTATGTAAGGCTCGTTATGAAGCCATGTCAGCTCCCGTACCAAATATTGCTCAAATAGATAAAAACATAAATTATTATGCTAATCCTCTGAAGTATTATCTGTAGTGAATAGGCAGAAACATCTCAATTAATTTCCTCAATTGTACGAAATTCATATGTAACTATTAACATAATTATGATTTTTCAAATGTCACTATTATTTTCTTGCCCAAGTACACCTTAAAAAGTAAAATAAAAGCTCTCTCACATAATTTAACAAGTATTTCACCACATATTAAAGTATCTAAATTATGATCATAGATACCTTATGCCCGAATTTCATAATATTAATGTATTGATATCAATATAACTTCTGTCTATGTAGACACCCCATTTTTGCACTCGCCTGATTAATCAACTCGTCAATCCGATTGCAATGATTCCCAATGATGGATGTGTATTCCATTGCTTTATTTTTTTACCAGATGTGTTTCAGAAATCCGGATGAGGTATCTCGAATTGACAAAACCTTAGAAACCACGCTACGCTAGGAAAATACGACCCCAGAAACATAGAAATCATCATCTTGCAGACCAAAAAGAAACTTCACGATAAAAATCACTAAAAAATTACCAAATTACCAAAATACCCCTAACCTCAAAAAAAACCTAGAGCCTACGTTACGCTAAGGAAAACTCTCTCGAACACATAAAATAACAAATCGGAACCAAATAAATCATTTCACCAATTTTAACAGAATTTGATAAAATTACGAAAATGCCCCTCATAAAGTTCACAATCATTTCATATAAAAATTTTCATAAATGACACAAACCAACATTCTCATTGAATTCCTTACGAAAAACCGATTCTAAAACATCCTAGAACATTAAAAACCGACTTGAAACGTGAAAAGTCCTCTCTGGGGGCAAAACGGTAATTTCACAATTTTCATAATTAAAAATTTTGAAATTAATAAATAAAATATTAAATAATTAAAGTGAAACATTGATGAAATTAATTTAAAATTTTGAACCTAAAAAATCGATCAATCGGACTTTCGGGTAAAATTGTTGAGGGTTCGTGGGATATTTCTTTAAGGACCCCTCCATTTGGGGGTTCAAAGAATTAAAGAAATAATGGAAGGGGGTTCTCCAAAAATTTAAAGTCAATCAAGCAAGACTGTAGTCAAAGTATTAAAGTCAATTAAGCAAGACTGAAGTCAAAATATTAAAAGTCAATCAATTAAGACTAAAGTCAAAACATTAAAAGTCAATCAAATAAGACCAAAAGTCATAATAGAATTCTAATTAAATAATAACTCTATCTAATAGAGTTCTAACTTAAAAACAATTCTACCTAAAACAATTCTAATTAAAACACAATTCTACCTAAAACAATTTTAACTAAAACACAACTCTGATTAAAAGATCTCTAATTAAACACTAACTCTATCCAAATCAACCTTAAAAAAATTCTATAAATAGAGGTGCTCACACCCTATTTTCGTATAAAATCATAAACCCTAAAAGAAGTAGGTCTAGAAGCTCCCCTAGCCCCCCATAAACCCTAGTTTTGGAGCCCCAATTCCTTACCTAACATCCCTCCTTCAATTTTAGTCTAGAAAACACCTAAAATCCCTCCAAAAACACCCCCAAATCTGCAACAAACTTGAAGAGTTCAGATCCAAAAACAAAGAGATACCTTGATCTAGGAGATCCGAAGTCAAATTCGGAGACAGAATGAAGCAAGGGAGTACAGTACAAGGAGCTCTATTTGTCAGATCTGAGGGAACAAAATCCTTGCTATCGGAAAGGTATGTAATTTTTTTTATTTTTATCTAGGTTTTTAGCAATGTGATATATTTGGAAAGTTAGTAGAGACCGGCTTTGGCCGGGCAGGGTTGGTGCCTAACACCTTCCAACCCCGTAACATGATCCCCGAATTTAGATTTTTTGTGGTAGATTAGTTCTTTTTATCCATGTTAGAGTCAGTTTGGTTCCTAGACCACAATAACTAGGTGGCGACTCCCAAACCTCAAGAGTCAAAAGCGGATCCACGCACCCCGCGGATCGAGGGCGCTTTCAGTCTAACATAAATTTTCTTCACTCCTAAAATTTGGCATTAATAAAGTCAAATATAGATTTCTGAAATATGTATTATCCAATGTGTGATATCTAAATATGTTTTTCGAGTTTTACGTGAGTCAATATTTTTTAACACACCTAGTTATCAACTTAGTATGTTAATTCGTATCTCGAGGAAAAAATAAATAGTGGAATTTTAAGAAAATCTTGAAAGTGGGATTTAGGAGTAAAACTTTAGGATGTTTTTAATCATTTTAATGAAATCTGACCTAACCATTAAATTCAAAATGATCGAAAAACATAGTTTAGCCTGTAAGCACGCTCAAATGCGAGTCCGAATATAAAAGTTGCAAAATCCTCGATTACCGGGTCGGGCCAGGCTAAAACAGTGACTTTTTGTTAGAGGAATAATTTTTAAAATTCGATCATACCATTGGGTTCATAACGAAAAATTATTCAACATAGACTATTTATTTATCATTTTTGGAGATCAGGAAGTCGAATTATCGCCAAAAATGAAAACGACATCAAGTTTAGGGGTCACGTCAGGCCAAAAATGTAAATTTTTGATGGAGACATAATTTTTAGAAATTGACTATACCATTAGATCCGGAACGAAAAATTAGGCGAAATAGTATATTCGTTTGTTAGTTTTGGAGACCGAATGACCAAGTTATCGTCGATCAAAACAATAGGCGAAATACCGATTTCGTCCTAACTTTTATAAAAAAAAAAAAAAAAAAAAAAAAATTTAATTTTTTTTTATATAACTCATCTTCCCCAACGCGTCATATGGCCGAGATATATAAAACGAAAATTTGTTTTTTTTCTCCGATTTTTCCACTTCAGATCTCTCGCAAACGGTCTATTTTCGACGATCGCCGCAGAAGAGAAAAAGATCCGCAGCTACGTTCTCTACAAAACCCACCCAACCTTTCTTCATTTCACTTTCTATTTCACCCGATATCGTCAAAAATCAGCCGTATTTGGATACGGAAATTTTGAAACTTTGACCTCGGATTTCGTCCGTTTCGGGGTCAAATCGCTTTCCGACGCAGAAGGGAGAAACGTCCGCAGCCTCATTCTCTACATAACCCAACCAAATTCCTTCCGTTTTCTCGTATTTTTCACCCCGTATAGTCAAAAATCAGCCGTATTTTTATACGGAGATTTTCGTAACTTCGACCTCGATTTTCATCGGTTTCGGGGTCAAACCGTCTTTCGCCGTAGAAGGGAGAAGAGACGAGCACATCGAGATCTTCGAAACCACCAAGCCAGTTTCGAAAATCAGCCGCTTCGAAGTTCGGTCCATCTCGATTACCGTGCCAATCGCCTCGATTTCCGCGCACGTGCTTCAATTCCGTCGCCTAGTGATTGTAAGGAACTCTCAATTTCTATTAGTAATCTAGATTGTGAAAATTGCATTTAGGATTTTATCGAAAAATTTGGATGTATTTCCGAAATATAGAATTCTTTGTTTATTTCAAAATTCACGCCAGAAATTGCATGTTTGATATGTTTAATTGTATTTTTAACAAATTATACGTGGGTAGAGTATTTTAACGGGTTATTGCCATAAATTGGGTCTTGTGCACTGCTCGGACCCCGTTTTGATATGAAATTTGTATCTTTTTTCAATATTATTGATAGAAATAAATTCTATAGTTGAAAAATGTGATTTAATATTCAATGAACTCATATTGAGTTGATGAATATCAGAAAATAGATATTTTATGAAGAGATTGAAAACTGTAAAAGTCGAAAAAAAAGGGAAAAAGGGTATGAAACGGTAAAATGTCAGAGTCACACCCGAGGGGTGATGTCTGCATTTTACGTTGTTGTGTTGTATGCAGGTTGGTGAACGGATATCCAGGGATAATGTTACTGGTTGCATGTTTATTTACTTTCTGTTAGCGCGAGGCGCTCTGTTATGTTATTTATTTTAGGCCGGGTGGCCACACTTGCATGGTAGGAAACTGGATATCTATTCTCAACCTTGTATTGTTAATTTCTCTTTTGTTTTCAAATGAAAATAATATATATATATATGTAGCTATTTTGTGAGCTGTTAAAGAGTTTGTGAATGCCTGAAGGGATAGTGCGTCATATCATCCGGAGTGGTGTACTATCCTGGGATGTACGGTAGGGACCACCAAACTCATACGTGGTATGGGACGCGTATGAGAGTGGAGTCACAACTGGAATCCGGGTTTATTCCTCTCTATCTTTACCAGTGAACTTGTAATGTAAAGGTGGTCGTATACGAATGGTTTGTATATTTGGGAATCACATGTACGCCTGATAGGCATAGACGAAGATGATTGGTCAGTGATCACTAACAATCTATAGTAGTCGAACGTTCTGACACATCGAAAAGAGACCCATTGCTTACGGTCACGTCAAACGGCCAGCCTGAGCCGGATAAATGGTCAACCAAACGTGGTAAGGGCAGCGACCGGCCACAAAATCAGGAACTAAAAGCCAGAAAGGAATTGTAACATCATGTCCCGACTGGGAGCGATCCAGTCGTGAATCCCAACTCTCTAATTCCAATACTCCACCATCGTGTATTATCTATCTGTTGCTTATTTTGATATATAAAATGAAATGCATGTTTATTGTTTCCATTTGATCAATTAGATTTGTATAAAAAGAGAATGTTATAGTGAGTACTGCTGATCGATGTAATGTGAGTTTTAAAATGTTTAGTTGCTCATCCCTGGCTATATGTACCAGTTAATCGTAGTTTTCTTCTATAAAACTTTGTTTATTTTAAAATGATTCAGTATGTTTATTCGTTCATGTTAGGAGAGGTTATTGGCAGAAATTGTTGTTTCCTTACTAGGTAACCATTGTTACTCACCCTTTCATCCTCCATTTTTTAGTTTCAGATCCGAAGCTTAGCGAGGCAGGAGTAGAACATGAGTGAGAATCATCTGGTGGGTCAGATAGACAGCCAGAGTCCGTCACCTGGTAAGTATTGGAGTTATACTCCATTTGTCTAGGAGTATTATAGATTTGTATTGAGCGTTAGGACTCTTGTTAGAGTGAGAAAATTTTGTATAATCCCGTAAATTTTCTTCTTCCGCACTCTGATAATTCGTACGTTATTAGACTTATATAAGCTTCCGCTAGTATTATATTTTGTATATGTATGCAGGATTGTATGTCGTTTATCAGGTGCAGGTTGAACGCCTTGGAATGCTAACATAAACAGAGGAGACCATGCCGAAATTTCGAGGTGCTACATAATACCTCGAGATCTGACATGGGGATTTGTGTTAGCGTTCGGCGGGACGCCACATAGTATTAACCCATTTCATTTAATTTTTTATTATTAATTTGTGATTTATTTTCATTTCCATAGGGATCAATTTCTTAATCTTCAACTCCACTTATTTATTTGGAGTCATTCCATTCTATTTAATTATGAATTATAATTAGGTTAGTGACCAAAATATAAGATAGATAAATACATAAAAATTTTCTTGATTTTTTCGTTATAATGACGGTATCTTGTTTTTTGACGTTTCTAGTGCATTTTTTTTATGTAAGAAAAATTATATGTTTATTTTATATATTATTTATGAGAATTTTTTTTTATTAATGATGAATGGATCATGATTATATGGAAGTTTGAAAGGTAATATTTTTGTATTGACATAATAGATTGGTAAAAACCCTGATTGAGCAAAAAGGAACCAAGTGCCCTAAGGAAAAAGACCACAAATGTCTTGCGGAAGGCCCCATGTTATGTGGGTGTATGACTTAGTGCATGTATGCCCCGGGTTATGTGGGTGAGACCTTTACATGAATCGTCATTACATGACATATTTTATTTATTTATTTATTTTTATATCAGTTACACAATAGAAAATTTACAATATTCTTCATTTACTTGATGTTATTATTATCTTGATTAAATTATGGATTGGATGAGTATGATAGTACATATTGAGATTTTTTTTCACATTATTTATTCAATTTTTTTCGTGGAGGGTAATCATAACTTGAAATGTTGCAATGTTTGTCATTATAAATGTTGAGTATCTACAAATGTGAGAAAACAAAAGGAGAAGACAAAGAAGTGGCCAAACTTTCCTTGTAAGATGTCAAGTTGTCAATTTAAGCATCAATTTTGGAGGGTCTTAACTCTGAAGTAAAGTCTTTCAGGAGAGAAGTAATGCCAACACATGTATAGAAGTATTAATTCTTTCAGTTAATACCATATATAAGCTTTGAATTAGTGATATATATCAAATCCTTCATTAAAATAGTTTCATCAAGTTGATAACATTATTTTGAAACCAACCCTTCAATGAAAATATAAGTTCATACTTCTTTCTCAATAGTTTGCATGTACATATGCATACTAAATTATTGAAGACTATTATGTTTAAGTTTGGGGTGTAGGGTCGGATTTCCACATATCACATAGACTACACATCAGGTTATACGTGAAATGACAATCTCCAGATGTAAAATAGGTAGGCTTATAAGGATTAACATAATTTCTGACAATTAGTGGTACAGATGGAGGTTTAGAACGTTTGGGACCAATTATCACCTGAGTGGAAGTACATCAAGATTAATGATAGGTTTGAGACACCTAAATTAATCCAACAACTTAGTGAGTTGTCCCATAGTACTGATTTGCTAATGTATTTTGGATTTTCAATAATCATGTTATATACATGTTATCCAATTGAAATGGTAATATTTGCTTATGTCAATTGTATTAATACATTAGCATGGGATAACTCACTAAGTTGTTGGATTAATTTAGGTGTCTCAAACCTATCTTTGCAGTTCTCCAGTGGTCTAAACCTGGATTACTTTGAAATCGTCTCAACATTCCCACAACAAATGCAATGTCAGGTCTTGTACAAACTTGAACATCCATTAGGCTTCCGACAACATAAGCATATGGAATCTAGTAGATATTAAGTGTCTATTAGATATCATTAAAAAAATCTGATATTATTGGCATAAACGTGAACTAGATATCATTTTTCTATAGTAGGATTATATCCTTAATTTATCCCTAATAAACCAATATTAATCTCGAGAAAATCAAAAGATTGAGAAGATAGCAATTAGGGTTGCCAATGATTTCAATGACATTTTATGGGCTCAAACTATACACTTAATGATATTTAAAAATTATTTCAACATGTCCACTATGAATTCCTTCTGTGGCGTCCCGCCAAATCCCTATGTCAGATCTTGAGGTACTAGGTGGCACCTCAAAATTTCGGCATTGTCTCCTCTATTTATGTTAGCATTCCAAGGCGTTCAACCTGCACCTGATAAACAACATACAATCCAGCATATATACATATAATATATAATACTAGCGGAAGCCTATATACGTCTAATAATGTACGATAAATCAAAGTGCGGAAGAAGAAAATTTATATACAAGATTATACAAAGATTCCTCACTCTAACAAAATTCCTAACGCTCAAAACAAAAATCAATATTACTCTTGGACGAATTGACACCACTAGGGGTAATAACCCCAATACTAACCAAGTGACGGACTCTAGCTATCTATCTGACCTACCAGATAATTCTCACTCGTTTTCTACACCTGTCTCGTCAAACTTCGGATATGAAACTAAAAAAGTGGATAAGGAAAGGGTGAATAACAATGGTTACCCAGTAAGGAAGAACACAATTTTTGCCAATAACCACTTCTAACATGAACAAATAAGCATACTAAATCATTTTAAAATCTATAAGATTTTACAAAAGAACTACGATTAACTGGTACATATAGCCAGGGTTTAGCAACTAAACATTTTCAAACTGACATTACATCAATCAACAAATACTCACTATAGCATTTTCTTTATATACAAATCTAATTAACCAAATAGAAACATTGAACATGCATTTCATTTTATATATCAATGTAAGGCAACAAATACATAATACACTATGGTGGAGTATTGGAATTAGAGAGTTGGGATTCACGACTGGATCGCTCCAGTCGGGACATGATGTTACAAATCTTTTCTTGCTTTTAGTTCTTGATTTTTTGTGGTCGGTTACTGCACTTACTACGCTTGGTTGACCATTTATCCGGCTCAAGCTGGCCGTTTGACCTGACAGTAAGCAGTGGGTCTCTTTTTGTTGTGTCAGAACGTTCGACTATTATAGATTGTTAGTGATCACTGACTAATCATCTTCGTCTATGCCTATTAGGCGTGCATGTGATTCCCAAATATACAAACCATTCGTATACGACCACCTTTACATTACAAGTTCACTGGTAAAGATAGAGAGGAATAAACTCGGATTCCAGTTGTGACTCCACTCTCATATACGTCCCATACCACACATGAGCTTGGTGGTCCCTACCGTACATCACAGGATAGTACACCATTCCGGATGATATGACGCACAATCCCTTCAGGCATTCACAAACTCTTTAACAGCTCACAAAATAGCTACATATATATATTATTTTCATTTAAAAACAAAAGAGAAATTAACAATACAAGGTTGATAATGGATATCCAGTTTCCTACCATGCAACTGTGGCCACTGGCCTAAAATAAATAACATAACAGAAAAGTAAACAGCACCTCACACTAACAGAAATTTAAATAAACATGCAACCAGTAACATTATTCTTGGATATCCATTCACTAACTTACACACCACAGAACAATGTAAAATGCAGACATCATCCCTCGGGTGTGATTCTGACATTTTACTATTTCATACCCTTTTTCCTTTTTTCCTATTTTTATAGTTTTCAATCTCTTCAATAAAATATCAATTTTTGTATATTTATTAACTCAATATGAGTTCATTGAATATTAAATCATATTTTTCAACTATAAAATTTATTTTTATCAATAATATTGAAAAAGAATACAAATTTTATATCAAAACGGGGTCTGAACAATGCACAAGACCCAATTAGTGGAAATAACCCGTTAAAATACTCTACCTACGTATAATTTGTTAAAAAATACAATTAAACATATCAAACATGTAATTTCTGGGGTGAATTTTCAAATAACAAAAGAATTCTATATTTTGGAAATACATCAAAAAATTTTGATAAAATCCTAAATGCAATTTTTACAATCTACGATTACTAATAGAAATTGAGAGTTCCTTACAATCTCTAACGACGGAATTCAAGCACGTGCGTGAAAATCGAGGCGATCGACACGAAAAATCGAGATGATTCAAACTTCGAGGCCGCTGATTTTTGAATCGGGCCAGATGATTTTGAAGATCGCGATGCCGTTGTCCTTTCTCCCTTCTACAACGGAGGATTGTTTGGCCCCGAAATCGATGAAATTCGAGGTCGAAGTTTTGAAATCACTGTTTATAAATACGACTGATTTTTGACGATATCGGGTGAAAAAGAAAGTGAAATGGAAAGAGATTGGGTGGATTTTGTAGATCACATGGCTGCAGACGTTTCTCCCTTCTGTGTCGATCGACGACGGCGGCGAGCCGTTTGTGAGGGATCTACGTTTGAAAATTTAAAAAAATCAAAAAAAAAAAAAATCGTTGGCTGTTGGATAGGTTGGAGAAGACGAAATTAAATAAAAAATTAAAATTTTATTTATATAAAATTTGGGACGAAATCGTTATTTCGCCTATTGTTCGATCGACGATAACTTGACCGTCCGGACTCCAAAAATGACGAATGAATACTCTATTTCACCTAATTTTTCATTCAAGATCTAATGGTATGGTCAATTTATATAAATTCTATTTCTAACAAAAATTTACATTTTTGGCCTGAAGTGACCTATAAAATTGACGTCATTTTCGTTTTTGATGATAATTCGATTTCCTGATCTCCAAAAATGACAAATAAATAGTACATATTCAATAATTTTTCGTTACGAATCTAATGGTATAATTAAATCTTAAGAATTCTTGCTCTAACAAAAAGTCACTATTTCAGCCTGGTCCGACTCGGTAATCGAAGATTTTGCGACTTTTATATTCAGACTCGTACTTGAGCGTGTTTATAGGCTAAATTATGTTTTTCGATCATTTTGAATCCAATGATAAGGTTAAATTCCATTAAAAATGATCAGAAACATCCTAAAATTTTATCCCTAAGTCCTACTTTCAAGATTTTCTTAAAATTCTACTATTTATTTTTTCTCGAGATACGAATTGAAAACTTGGGATTTTACATTCTCCCCCCTTAATAAAAATTTCGTCCTCGAAATTAAAATCACACCTTATCGAGCTTTGCCGCGATTCCACTAACACGACATGTATAATAAACAACACTTATTTTCGATTACCATCTATTCTTAGTCCCAAACCAATCTGATTTATAACTCGTAGACTTATGTCTCCCATATTTCGTCAACCCAATACATTCATCAATTAATCACTAAAAAATCAAACTCATACTCCAACTAATTCATTATTTGTATAACTCTAAGATAACAATCAATTCATCATGTATTACTTCCCCACCAATGTCTATCAATAACAATCATTTCACATCTTCTCTATTCTTTATCTTTACTTCTCTTACCAATTACACCGACTATTATGTTTTACTCATAATTATTATGAATACTACTCATCAATGAATAGTCTTACCACAACACACCACTATCCTTATATTCGATTCAATATTACATTTTCTACTTATTGTGACATTTCCTCAAAATCTCTGTTATAACCTTTATAATTTCAAATCTTGCTCGAAGGGATAAATCCTACATCTATTTTCTCACAATTCCATTAAGTCACCATTAATGCAACATTGTCACAAGATTATTCTTTCTCACATTTTACATCGACCCACTTCCTAACTTATACTCTACTAAATCTCTTTTCTTTTACATACAACATGCTCTTTCAAAATTGTACTTCCAAATTTCACCAGTTCCTCAACTCAACCATATATAATATTAGTTATTACCCAGTTCCAAATCGCACTTGCTTTCTCACACTTTACAACCATCCTTATACTTAAAACATACCTATCAATTATCAAAACGCAATCTAGTTGGTTTACGGTTAGCTTTTTTTTTTCTTTTTAAGCTTACACCTTTTCATTCTAGTTTCGAATTTGTTTCATTCCTTCATCCCCTTATTATTAGTTGAGTAGTTTCTACTCCGCCCACTTTCAGAAGCTTCACAGTTCCAAATTATAATAAATATCAATTCGTTAAAAAGAAGGTGAGGTTAAAGATAAGGATGGGATGATAGCATAGAAACTGGAAAGCGGTAGGAGAAAGATTGGTTGTTTAGTCGGCTCCAAATATTATACTAGAATAATGAATAGTAGGAAGAACAATTCTAGCAAGTATGTAAACATTCATCTCAAAACGTTACTAATGATTGGCATCCTCGTCCAACTGGAATGTAATCACCGTCACCCACTAATCTCTTGGGCACTACATGGTACTCAAAATCTTTTAGGTCTTCAAAAGCCACTAATTGACCTTAATCAGATCGAAAGAGCCCTAAAATCTCGGTAGACGTAATCGTTGGAAATTCTACAACTACATCCTTGGATTTACCTGTCCTTTGGGCTTGAGAACTCTCTTGTTCTTCAAAAGCACGACCTGTGGAACTAATCCCAAAGGTGGAAAAGTATTTGTCTCTTGTGAAGAAGTCTAGCGCTCCATCTTTTCTTTGATTTAGTAGTGCACCTTGCAATTATGGTAAGTCTTGTACCATTCCTCGCTTTCGATTGCTAGTCTTGTCCGTTTGGTATAGCACGAATACGTTATCAACTTTATTAAAATCTAGTAGCCTTATTGTTCCCTGAATTGGTTTGTCTAACATCTTTCTGCGTCACACATCCTTAATCGGTTGACATCGACTCGAACATTACTCTCCTTTATGTCCCAATTTGCCACATTCATAACATACCACAACTTTTTCTTTCAATGGATTTAGTAGTATATGTTGTTGTTTCTTATGAAATTCTTCCATCCATTGAGTTGGTATGTTTATAATATCACTCCCCACTTATTGTTATTTTTCATATGAATTTGCTAGTTAGTTTCGTAATTGTTTGTCTCTTATTAAAAACTAATTATCTTCCTTCCATTTGACTTCGAGGTGGTGGTGGTGGTTATATTATTCATATTTTCTCTCAGAACTTGACATGAGACTCGCCCATCTGTTCCATTAATAACATTAGCTATGCTATCGGGTCAGTGGTCTGATCTAGAATCTGCCTCATCACTGTTGCGTTTCGGCCTTTGCCTCCTCAGCTCCTCTCACTTGTGTTTATCCGTAACAAGGCACTTATGAGAATAAGGCCAAAATCGCTTCTACGTAACTATGAATTACTATCGTAGCCTGGAACTTAGTACTGGACTCCATTTCCATTACTAACTGAACAAACCTAGAATCCTATCCTAGGCTTACTAGGCTTTATAAACTTCTAGACACGGAAAAAAACTCGTAATTCCAATACGGAATTACTAATGAGTTCGAATACCATATTCCTAGTGACACTCTATGATAATCGCTCTAATATCTGTGGTATCAGCCAATTCTTCTAAACATAGCAGATCTGTATCCCATACAGATCTAATGCTATGCTTTGATACCATTTGTGGTGCCCCGCCAAACGCTAACACAAATCCCCATGTCAGATCTCGAGGTACTAGGTGGCACCTCAAAATTTTGGCATGGTCTCCTCTATTTATGTTAACATTCCAAGGCGTTCAACCTGCACCTGATAAACGACATACAATCCTGCATATATACATACAAAATATAATACTAGCAGAAACCTATATACGTCTAATAATGTACGATAAATTAGAGTGCGGAAGTAGAAAATTTATATATAGGATTATACAAAGATTCCTCACTCTAACAAAATTCCTAACGCTCAAAACAAAAATCTATATTACTCTTGGACGAAATGACACCACTAGGGGTAATAACCCCAATACTCATCAAGTGACGGATTCTAGCTGTCTATCAGACTCACCAGATAATTCTCACTCGTTTTCTACACCTGTCTCGTCAAACTTCAGATTTAAAACTAAAAAATTGGAGAAGGAAAGGGTGAGTAACAATGGTTACCCAGTAAGGAAGAACACAATTTTTGCCAATAACCTCTTCTGACATGAACAAATAAGCATACTAAATCATTTTAAAATCTGTAAAATTTTACAAAAGAACTACGATTAACTGTTACATATAACCAGGGATTAGCAACTAAACATTTTAAAACTGACATTACATCAATCAACAATACTCACTATACCATTTTCTTTATATACAAATCTAATTAACCAAATAGAAACATTAAACATACATTTCATTTTATATATCAAAGTAAGGCAACAGATACATAATACATTATGGTAGAGTATTGGAATTAAAGAGTTGAGATTCACAACTGGATCGCTCCAGTCGGGACATGATGTTACAATTCTTCTCTGACTTTTAGTTTTTGATTTTGTGGTCGGTCGCTGCACTTACCACTCTTGGTTGACCATTTATCGGACTTAGACTGGCCGTTTGACGTGATCGTAAGCAATAGGTCTTTTTTCGATGTGTCAGAACGTTCGACTATTATAGATTGTTAGTGATCATTGACTAATCATCTTCGTCTATGCCTATCAGGCATGCATGTGATTCCATTCGTATACGACCACCTTTACATTACAAGTACACTGGTAAAGATATAGAGGAATAAACCTGGATTTCAATTGTGACTCCACTCTCATATGTGTCTCATACCACGTATGAGCTTAGTGGTCCCTACCATACATCCTAGGATAGTACACCACTCTGGATAATATGACGCACTATCCCTTCAAGCATTCACTAACTCTTTAACAACTCACAAAATAGCTACATAAATATATTATTTTCATTTAAAAACAAAAGAGAAATTAACAATATAAGATTAATAATGGATATCCAGTTTCCTACCATACAACTATGGCTACCAGCCTAAAATAAATATTATAACGAAAAAGTAAATAGCGCCTCACGCTAACAGAAATTTAAATAAACATGCAACTAGTAACGTTATCCCTGGATATCTATTCACCAACCTAAACACCACACAACAATGTAAAATGCAGACATCGCCCCTCGGGTGTGATTCTGACATTTTACTATTTCATACCCTTTTTCTCTTTTTCTGATTTTTATAGTTTTCAATCTCTTCAATAAAATATCCATTTTCTGATATTCATCAACTCAATATGAGTTCATTGAATATTAAATCACATTTTTCAACTATAGAATTTATTTTTATCAATAATATTGAAAAAGAATACTAATTTTATATCAAACGGGGTCCGAGCAGTGCACAAGACCCAATTGATGGAAATAACCCATTAAAATACCCTACCTACGTATAATTTGTTAAAAAATACAATTAAACATATCAAACATGCAATTTCTGACTTGAATTTTCAAATAACAAAAGAATTCTATATTTTGGAAATACATTAAAAATTTTCGATAAAATCCTAAATGCAATTTTCACAATCTTCAATTACTAAATAGAAATTGAGAGTTCCTTACAATATCTAGGTGATGGAATTCAAGCATGTGTACGAAAATCAAGGCGATCGGCATGAAAATCGATATGGTTCAAACTTCGAGGTGATTGATTTTTTAATTTGGCCTGGTGATTTTGAATATCTCGATGCCGTCGTCCTTTCTCCCTTCTACGACGGATGACGGTTTGACCTCGAAATTGATAAAATTCGAGGTCGAAGTTTCAAATTTTCTATATATAAATACGGCTGATTTTTGACGATATCGGATGAAAAAGAAAGTGAAATGGAAAGAGGTTGGATGGGTTTTGTAGAGAATACGGCTGCAGACGTTTCTCCTTTCTGCGTCGATCGACGTGGCGAGCCGTTTGTGAGGGATATGCGTTTGAAAATTTAAAAAATAAAACAAAATTTTTTTTTTGTTGGCTGTTGGACGTGTTGGAGAAGACAAAATTAAAAAAAAATTAAATTTTATTTATATAAAATTTGGGACGAAATCGGTATTTCTTCTATTGTATCGATCGACGATAACTTGACTGTCCGGACTCCAAAATTGATGAATGAATACTCTATTTCACATAATTTTTCATTTCGGATCTAATGGTGTGATTAATTTCTATAAATTCTATCTCTAACAAAAATTTACATTTTTGGCCTGAGGTGACCCCTAAAATTGACGTTATTTTCGTTTTTAATGATAATTCGACTTCCTGATCACCAAAAATGACAAATAAACAGTCCATATTCAATAATTTTTCATTACAAACCCAATGGTATAATTAAATCATAAAAATTCTTACTATAATCGAGGATTTTGCGACTTTTATATTCGGACTCGTACTTGAGCGTGCTTATAGGCTATATTATGTTTTTCGATCTTTTTGAATCCAATGGTGAGGTCAGATTCCATTAAAAATGATTAGAAACATCCTAAAATTTTACACCTAAGTCCCACTTTCAAGATTTTCTTAAAATTCTAATATTTATTTTTCCTTGAGATAGAAATTGAAAACTCGGGGTTTTACACCTTCAAAGTTATTACTCTTTGTTTAAAATCTCGTCTTATTAAAATACCATACATAATTAATTATATAATAATTTATATTAAAATGATTTCTTAATTTTAAGAAAAGAATAAGTGTTTGGGAATTTGCATTTGTTTGAGATTATTTTTTCCAACATGTCATATTTATGTATCAAATTTTTCATTATATCAATAGACTGAAGGACTCCACTGGTTTATACATGAATATTCATCACTCTCTTCTACTTCATCATCAGAACAATTTTCTAATGGGGGCATCTCGTTGTCAATATAAAATCATTGGTGGGGAATCATATCACAAATTACCAATTTTTCATAATCGAACTTAGATACATAATCGTCCTCTTATGTTTCCTATGATCGTTGGTAAGAATTCTGTTAACTATTTACCCTAGTGAAATCAGTAATATTATATTTTGGCTAAGTTTGGATATTGATGAACCTGAGTTAATTTGGTATCCCCAAATTCCTTGATTTTACAATTTAGTTACATCTTTAGTATGCACAATTCATACAATAAATTAGGTTATTTATTGTAACTTCTAAATATGACATGTTGCACATTTGAACTTTGGATCATTTCAAATAAGGCTAAAACGTGAGTCACTATATTTAGCTTTTAACCAAAATTAACAATAAAAATCTCTGCCTACCCCTACCAACTGGGTTTGTTCTAGAGTGGCAAACTGAGAACCCGAATCTAAATTTGAACCAACGAACCAAGTAACATAGGTTAGGACACATTTAGAGATGAACTAGTAGTTAAGATTGACGGATGAATAATACTCAAAAGATAATAATATGTTTGACTAGTTGGTAGCTTAATATATGAGCCAGTTTAAGTATCGGATATCCTTTTGATCAAATATCCATCTAACAATAATGGGACACCTATCACCTCAAAATTTAGGAGACCAAGCTCTTGGATATAAGGTCATATAAGGGTATATAAAAAATGTGGTACCTAGGGATGGAGTATAATCTTACACCAGATACATCTTAGTCCTATGACATGGCGAATTTGTGACCACTCGACAGAATGATCCATATCCCTTAGGTGAAGTAATTTTTTTTTATGATAGTATTTCAAACTCATAGGCTCGACTAGCAAGGCGAAAAACTGACCTCTTATTAAGTTTGGGAGTAATTTGGATTAATTAATAAAATAGCCATCCAAGCATTAAAAAATTTTAATTTTTTGTCAAATATATATAACTAATCCTCCGATTTTTTCTGCCAAAACAATAGACTGATCTAGAAGCTTGAGAATCAAGTATTTTCACGTTTTATATATATAGTACTTTCATGTTATATTTGAGAATAAAGTATTTTCCCGTTTTATATATATAGTATTTTCACGTTATATTTGAGAATCAAGTATTTTTCATCTCAGCCGTTGATGGTCCAAATTTTTTACACTAATTTTGAGCCCAAATTATAATTTCAATAGTCGTTATGCCTTGTTCGATTTTGAAGTCAAGCCCTCAAACTTGATGAAACTATTTAACTGAGTATATTTGGCAAATCATTGAGTCTATTCATCAACTTAATGCATCAAGTTGGGTCAGAAAATAGGTAAGAAACCATTAAAAATATTTTCTTAAGATGATTTATATTAATAATTGAGAATTACTTATTCTGTGTTGAATGGGAAAACCCATTATATGTTTGTTAAAAATGTTGATTAAATATTCACATATATATCATTTCTGACAGAGCATGTACAGTCACCAATGCGTACAATTCTATCATTTAAATCAATTTGATATTTAGAGAATTTTATAATACTATCATACAGGTTAAATTATATAGGTTCTAATCCGTGTAAGATAGTGAAAATTTGAGAAAATCTTGAAAGTGGGACTTAGGGTAAAATTTTAGGATGTTTCTGATAATTTTTAATAGAATCTGACCTCACCAGTCGATTCAAAATGATCGAAAAACCTACTTTAACCTGTAATCACACTCAAATGCGAGTCTGAACCTAAAAGTTACAAAATCCTCGATTATCGAGTCAGATAAGATTAAAATAATGACTTTTTACTACAATAAAAATTACTAAGATTTGTTTATATCATTGGGTTCGTAACGAAAAATTATTGAACATGGACTATTTATTCATCATTTTTGGAGATCAAAAACTCAAATTATTGTCAAAAACGAAAATAACGTCAATTTTAGGGGTTACCTTAGGCAAAAAATGTAAATTTTTGTTAGAGATAAAATTTGTAGAAATTGACCATACCATTAGATCTAGAACAAAAAATTAGATAAAATAAAGTATTCGGTTGTTAGTTTTGGAATCCGGATGGTCAAGTTATCGTCGATTAAAATAATAGGCGAAATACCGATTTCGTCCCAAAATTTATATAAATAAAAATTTTTAATTTTTTTTTCTCTCATCTTCCCCAACTCGTCCAAACAGCCACGACATATAAAAATGAAAAATTCATTTTTTCTTCGATCTTCCACCTCAGATCCCTCGTAAACGGCTCGCCGTCGACGACAACATAGAAGGGAGAAATGTCCGTAGTCTCGTTCTCTACAAAATTCATCTAAGTTCCTTTTGTTTTCTCGTCTTTTTTATCCCGTATCGTCAAAAATCAGCCGTATATATAACGGAGGTTTCGTAACTTCAACCTCAGATTTCATCCATTTTGGGATCAAATCGACTTCCGTCGCAGAAAGGAGAAAAATTACCGCGTCGAGATCTTCAAAACCACCAGATTAGAATCGAAAATCAGTCATCTCGAAATCCGACTCACCTTGATTTTCGTACCGATTGCCTCGATTTTCGTTCACATGTTTCAATTCATTCGCATAAAAATTGTAAGGAACTCTCAATTTCTATTAGTAATCGTAAATTATGAAAATTGTATTTAGGTTTTTATTAAAAATTTGTGGTGAGTTTCTAAAAATATAGAATTCAATCGGTTATTTCAAATTCATGTTAGAACCTACATATTTGATATGTTTAATTATATTTTTTAACAAATTATACGTAGGTAGGATATTTCAATGGGCTATTTCTGTCAGTTGGGTCATATGCACTGCTCGGACCCCGTTTTGATCTAAGTGTTGTATTTTTTAATATTATTGATGAAAATGAATTTTATAATTAAAACAAAATGATTTAATATTCAATGAACTCAAATTGAGTTGATGAATATCAAAAAGTAGATATTTTGTTTGAAAGATTGAAAATGGTAAAAATCGGAAAAAGGGTATGAAACGATAAAATATCAGAGTCACACCCGAGGGGTGATGTCTGTATTTTACATTGTTGTGTTGTGTGTAGGTTGGTGAACGGATATCTAAGAATAATGTTACAGGTTGCATGTTTATTTACTTTCTATTAGTGCGATGCGCTATTTACTTTTTCATTCTGTTATTTATTTTAGGCCGATTGGCCACACTTGCATGGTAGAAAACTAGATATCCAAACTTGCATGGTATATATATATATATATATATATATATATATATGAAGCTATTTTGTAAGCTGTTAAAGAGTCTGTGAATGCTTAAAGGGATAGTGCGTCATATCATCCGGAGTGGTGTACTATCCTGAGATGTACAGTAGGGACCACCAAACTCATACGTGGTATGGGACGTGAATTAGAGTGGAATCACAACTGGAATCCGGATTTATTCTTCTCTATCTTTACCAGTGAACTTGTACCGTAAAGGTGGTCATATTCGAATGGTTTGTATATTTGGGAATCACATGTACGCCTGATAGGCATAGACAAAGATGATTAGTCAGTAATCACTAACAATCTATAGTAGTCGAACGTTCTCACACATCGAAAAAAGACCCATTGCTTACGTTCACGTCAAACGGCCAGCCTAAGTAGGATAAATTGTCAACCAAGAGTGGTAAGTGCAGCGACCGACCACAAAATCAAGAACTAAAAGTTAGAGAAGAATTGTAACATCATGTCCCAACTGGAGCGATCCAGTCGTGAATCCCAACTCTTTAATTCCAATACTCCACCATAGTATATTATGTATTTGTTGCCTTTGTAGACACCTCATTTTTGCACTCGCCTGATTAAGTAACTCGTCAACCCGATTGCAACGGTTCCCAATGATGGATGATTATTCCAATATTTTATTTTGTTACCACAAATGTTTCAGAAATCCAGATGAGGTATCTCGAACTGACAAAACCTTAGTAATCACGCTACGCTAGGAAAATACGACTCCAGAAACAGAAATCATCATCTTGCAGACCAAAAAGAAGCTTCACGATAAAAATCACTAAAAATGACCAAATTATCAAAATATCCCTAACATCAAAACAATCCTAGAGCCTACGTTACGATTAGGAAAACTCATTCAAACACATAAAACAACAAATCGAAATCAAATAAATCATTTCGCCAATTTTAACAGAATTTAACAAAATTACGAAAATGCCCCTCATAAAGTTCACGATCATTTCACACAAAAAAATTCAAAAATGACACAAACCAATAGTTCCATTGAATTCCTTATGAAAAATCGATTCTAAACCATCCTGAACATTAAAAACCGACTTAAAACGTGAAAAGTACTCTCCGGGGGCAAAACGATAATTTCACAATTTTCATAATTAAAATTTTCGAAATTAATAAATAAAATATTAAATAATTAAATTAAAACATTAATGAAATTAATTTAAAATTTTGAATTAAAAAAAATTGATCAATCGAATTTTCAAGTAAAATTGTTGAGGGTTCGTGAGATATTTCTTTAAGGACCCCTCCATTTAGGGGTCCAAAGAATTAAAGATATAATAGAGGGGGGTGTTCCAAAAAATCAAAGTCAACCAAGCAAGACTAAAGTCAAGGTATTAAAGTCAATCAAGTGAGACTAAAGTCAAAATTAAAGTCAATTAAGCAAGACTAAAGTCAAGATATTAAAAGTCAATCAATTAAGACTAAAGTCAAAATATTAAAAGTCAATCAAATAAGACCAAAAGTCAAAAACGCTAATAGAGTTCTAATTAAATAATAACTCTATTTAATAGAGTTCTAACTAAAATACAACTCCACCTAAACCAATTCTAATTAAAACACAACTCTACCTAAAACAATTTTAACTAAAAAAAACTCTAATTAAACACTAACTCTATCAAAATCAACCCCTAAAAAAATCTATAAATAGGAGTGCTCACACCCTATTTTCGGATCAAATCATAAACCCTAAGAGAAGTAGGTCTAAAAGCCCCCCTAGCCTCCCATAGACCCTAGTTTTGGAGTCCCAACTCCTTACCTAACATCCCTTCTTCGATCTTTGCCTAAAAAATACCTAAAAGCCCTCCAAAAACATCCCAAAATCCATTAACAAACTCGAAGAATTCAGATCCAAGAAAGAAGAGATACCTTGCCTCGGAGATCGGAACCAAATCCGGAGATAGAACGAAGCAAGAAGTACGGTACAAGGAGCAATTTTTGTCGGATTTAAGGGAACAAAGTCTTTGCTATCAGAAAGGTATAACTTCTTATTTTTAATTTATTATTATCTAGGATTTTTAGCAATGTAACCTATTTGGGAAGTTAGTAGAGACCGGCTTTGGCCGGGCGGGGTTGGTGCTAACACCTTCCAACCCCGTAACATGATCCCTGAATTCAATTTTTTCTGTTCTAGATTAGTTCTTTATCTATTTAGAGTCATTAATCGGTTCCTAGACCGTTATAAGTAGGTGGCGTCTCCCAAACCTCAAGGGTCAAAAGCGGATCCGCGTACCCCGCGGATCAAGGGCGCTTTCAGTGGCGACTCCACTGGGGACTATTGAGGATCAAACTTGAAAAACCCCAAGTATGGGAGCATTGCCAAGATGACCTAGTTTTTTTTATTATTTAGTTTGATTTATTTTATTTATTTTTTTCTATTTATTTATTTTTGTCACTTGATTGTAGATGATTTTGGGTATTGCATTTTTTTTTCCAATTAAGGATCACTTTTTGATGACCCCTAAATAATGAAAGATTCAAATTGACATATGAAAATGATGGAATGATGAAGGTTGGGACAGTAATGTTAAAATGTTTTTACAAAATATTCTATTAAGAATTAAGTCTAGGAACCTTTAATAAAACGTAGATCTCATCGAGTAGATTAATTTAGAATCTGAGTTCACTCAATTTCGTTACCGGATGCCTTATATATCATCGATGCAAGTTCAATCTGTAAATCTAGAATTGTTGCTGAATGAAGGTTGGGACAGCAATGTTAAAACGTTTCTGCAGAATATTCTAATGAGAATTAAGTCTGGGAATCTCTTAATAAAACGTAGATCTCATCGATTAGATTAATTTAGAACCTGAGTTCACTCAATTTCGTTATCAGAAGCCTTAGATATCATCGATGCAAGTTCAATCTGCAAATCTGGAATTGTTTCTGAATGAAGGTTGGGACAGCAATGTTAAAATGTTTTTACAGAACATTCTGGTGAGAATTAAGTCTGGGCACCTATTAATAAAATGTAGATCTCATCGAGTAGATTAATTTAGAACTTGAGTTCACTCGATTTCGTTATCGGGAGCCTTAGATATCATCGATGTAAGTTCGGATTGTATTTTCTAAATTCATAGAAAATCCAAATTTATCTAATGTTAGCACAATTAATATTCCTGAGAGTGAGCTCATCTCAACCATTGTCATTCTATCATCAATGTAACATCTATTGGAATCTCGATTTATTTTGGATCACCCAAAAGTAACCCTTGATTGGACCATAGACAACAAATTTGTGGGCCTTTTTAATGTTGGATTAGATTAATTATTATTTGTGTTATATGCCCATATAATGTGCCATGATTTCTACAGATATATTTGTGATGTGTTTACTTTCATCTTAATTTCGATGTGATGGGTTTTGTATTATTTTCTTGATCAATATTCATTTGATATCCATATGTGATGACATAATCTGGCCCATGGGCCCATGTGTTTGAAAAAGGCCCCGGGCACATCCCACCCTGTTTTGCACACACCGCATGCACGTTTACTGTTTTGCACACTTACACGTCCTATATAGCCAACGTGGCACTAGTGCGTGATCCGATCTTTTCGGAGATGCGACGTCATTCATGAAAACCACGACTCTAGTCACATACCTTAGGGTATATCAAACTGAGACATCAATACCGTTTGATCAGGTGATTCTGAGACATCAATATTGATGCATCCAGGCTGGAGCGACCTGAGTCTTTTACCTATTGTGAGCCAAACAGTCACATGTCCCGATTGCCAACGTAGTACTAGTACGTGGTCGGTCCCCTCGTGGGATGCCAAACCATTTATTAAAGCTACAACTCTTGACTCGTACCCATAAGTATGTAAAAGATAATCTAAGTATATCAATTGCACTTCTTGGTTGAAACCAGTGCCTAAGCGAGATCTTGCCCCGCTGTACCCTACTGTACGAGGGGGATAGACTATGTCTATTCTAGACAAGAGGTATTTAAGTAGGCCCTTGCTCAGCATCGTGCACCACCTCTCAACTGGAGATCAAACTTGCTGTTTTTGGCTTCAGAGAAGTGGGTTGAGATTTTAGATTATCACTTATACGGTATATCAAACCAAGTCATCACGTATCGAAAGGTATATAGGTGTGCTTGGGCAAGGGTGGCCAGATAAAAATGCATTGCACGTAGTAAGCTTAGAGTCTAGAAACCTTTCCTGTAGGTCACGACTCGAACTTATCGTGGGTGTTCCCGGGTTGTTTATAGAATGGAACCTTTGGATTGATGAATGTATGTGAATGATGTGAATGATGAGATCAAAGTGTCTGATTGTCCCCAAGGATCAAAAATGTTATTTTTGAAAATTAAAATGGGTGCACCAACCTAATAAAAAATCCATTTTAAACTTGACCCAGTCCATCTCGATCCAACGATCATTATGGGCCGAACCATTTGAATCAAAATGAAATTCAAACTTTTTTCTTATTCAGATTTTAAACCCATTTTAAAAGAAGAAAAATGTTTTCCAGAAGAGAAATACTTTTCAAAAGTAAAATATTTTCCGGAAGAATAAGATTTTCCAAAAGGAAATGCTTTTCCAAAAAATTTTCTAAAAAAAAGAAAAGGAAGAAGAATATTTTTAAAAAAAAAAATGATTTACAAAAAATCTATTTTTGCATGAAAAATTATTGAAATATGTTTGTGGAAGTTGTTATTCAATGAAAACATTATTTGTCAATATTTTTCAAGAGTGTAATAAAATTATTTTTCTGAATAATCATTACATTAATGAATTGTTTAATGGATTGGTGCACAGAATTCAATAAAATCTCAGGGTTTGTTTAAAATGTTATCAAGGGGGTAATCCTGGAATTGATTAAATTCACCTTCAATGAGGTTTAAGGGTTATCATTATATCTAAGCTCAATCGTCCATCGTCTAGCTAGGGTTGTAAATCCGGTCAGTTAGAGTAAACGTCAATATCAAGTCAATAGTGAGAAATGACCTCAAAATTTCTCAACATCGCCCAGTTGTTCTTTGAAGATCGCAGTGCCTCAGTCATGCCGGTTGTAAGCAATGTCTCAGTCTTCAGTCCTAATTAAGCCCGATGTGGGTAGTTGTCTTGAGTTTTCATGAGTCATTTGTGTTAGCTCGAGTCCTTTTTTCAGCAAGGTCATGTCTTCTTTAAATTGAGTTTACTCTTTTCCTATTGAGTCGAGTTAGTTTGTCGAGTCTGCAATGGTGTCAGTCGCCCCATCTAAATTTAATTAAATAAAGAAAATTTTTGAATACCTTGAGCGCATTAACGAGTTAACTAATAACTAGTTTCAAAGAGAAATTCCTCTAATAAGGAACCCTCTCTTGAATGAGAAGATAAATGTCTTGCTCGAGGAACCAAAGGTCATTGACCTCGGAACAGAAAATAATTCCTAAAGAGATTCAAGTAGAAACCATCCTATCCTTAGAGTAACACGAAGGGATAATGAATTTACTCAGAAATTTCAAAAGACTTGTTCACGTGGTCTAATGAGGATATGTTAGGTGCAAGCTTGGGTGTTGTTCGACATGGAATAGATACTTGCTCGATGAACTGAAAACACCAACGAGATCAAATAAGATGTTATAAAACGTTTCAATATTGTCCTCACTACAGCTATCATAAGTCAATACAGGATACCTTTGGGATTGATATCTGATAACGAGTCACACTTCAAAGTCAAGGATTACTTTGTGTTCAAAGTTCAAGATCCGACATCATCTCCCTACCGTCCTCAGATTAATGGAGTGGTTGAAGCAAATAGCTAATAAGAGTCTCAAAATAATCATCGTGAAAATGTGTCGATCGTACCAGGAATGGTCAGAAAAGCTGTCATTCACACTGGGGGCATATTGTATTTTAATACAGTCTTCCACTAGAGTCATTCCCTATTTTCTAGTGTATGATATAGAAGCAGTCTCACCAGTTGAAATGGAGATCCTGTATATCAAGGACTTGATGGAAAGAAAATTGTTAGAAACAAACTGAGTTCGACATCAGTACAAAGAATTGAACCTGACTGAAGAAAATAACCTAAAAGCTTTGTACCACGTGCAGGTTTATCAAAGAAGAGTTGCCTGTGCGTTTGACAAAAAGATCAAGACCCGTCACTTACAAGTCGGAGATTTGGTATTCAAAGAGAATTAGGCACATATTTTTAACCCTAGAGGGAAGTTCAAACCTAACTGGGGAGACTTGTTCATCATAAAAAATATTACCTAGAAAAGCTGTCAGACTTCAAGACCATGATGAAATCGAACTATCAGAGTCAACCAACTTTGACCAGATCAAATGGTACTACATTTAAGGAGGCCATCTTTGGTCGAATCAATTTTTCTACTACCCAGTTCAATATCTCCTTTCTCAGTCCTTTGCAGCCTTTTCAAAAAAAAAAATTATGCCTTTTCTTTCTCAACTTGATCACCTAACATAAAGGAGGGAAGATTCGAACTACGTTTTGGTCTGATCCCAAAATTTTGGGGTACGTAGGCAACCTGAGAAATTACTTCAGGCCTGACCACATCAAAAAATAAAAATAGATTCCCCGACAAAGAAAAAATCTAAAAAGTAAAAAATTCAAAAGAAAAAAATTGTCAAAGTGGGGAAGAAAATTCAAGGAAAAAGAAAATAATTTAAAAGGAAATGCCACACAAGAGGCATTTGGGTTTTTGAACTTCAAGATTCCTTTCTTTTTATACCCAGTCCTAAGCTTACCCATGAAAGTCCTCCTAAGTACCGTGCGAAAAGTCAAGGAAGATAGCAAAGCATGATCAGACAGCAACTCCAGAAGTTCAGACAGGAAGAAAAAAAAAGTCTGCTAGGTTGAAAACCTAAAAGGACAACTTAGGCAAAAATTAAGACAAGCTCAAGAGGTTAAAAATCTGAAAGGATGACCTTGGCAACAATCAAAGCAAGAAAAAAAGAAAAAATTGTAAGCTCGCTAGATCGAAAACCTAAAAAGATGATCTAAGCAAAAGCTAGAGCATGCTAGCTAGATTGAAAACCTGAAAAGGTAATCTAGGCAAAACCTAGAGTAACCAAAAAATAAAAGAAAATCTCCATTGAGTTGAGAAGCTGAAAAGATGGTCTGAGCCGAAACATCCAAAGTTCGAATGATCAAGTTTCAATACCCAGTTTGAACCAAATATAGACTCAGTGGATACAAGTATCTCGTCTATGATTGATCTGAAGAGTTTCATATCCCTAAGCGAACCGACGGGGAGAAAGAACAAATTCTATGATGAATTTCAGAAAGAAATATTTTCTTCCAATTTGTTTAAGCCTGACTCAAAATCTTCAATATAAAAAGTCAAAATTAAAAGTTAAACCTTTATTGCACTTGCGGTAATCAAGGATTTTAAACTTTCATAACAAGGGCATTTCCTTTTTCTAAAGAGTACAGTTTCTCCCCTTACACTAGGGGTATTTATTTTCAAATTATGTTCAATTATCCCGTGCAATGTTCCTTGTCAAACTAGGGACATTTTTGTTCTGATGCCTGGTCAATTTCAACCCCAAAGGATAAGGTTAACTTTGAATTAAAGGTTACCCTCTTGATAGCAATTTTGAAAACTCCTCAGATTCAAAGAGAGTTAAAATGATTATCGGACCTTCATAAAATCCAACTTTTTATTAAAAAAAAAGAAAAAAAAATCAAATGCGAGGTTAATCCCCCGTTTGTTCCCTCAAAGCTTAGTTCATTATTCTTGCACCCTGGGCAGTAGAATAGAACTTCCCAAAAAAATTAGTTCATTACTCTTTCACTCCGAGTAGGTAGAGTAGAACTTTCAAAAAAAAAATTAGTTCATTACTCTTTCACCTTGGGCAGGTAGAGTAGGACTCCCAAAAAAATTAGTTCATTACTCTTTCACTCCGAGTAGGTAGAGTAGAACTTCCCAAATTAATTAGTTCATTACTCTTTCACCCTGGGCAAGTAGAGTAGGACTCTCAAAAAGCTTAGTTCATTACTGTTCACTCTGAGTAGGTAGAGTAGAACTTCCAAAAAAATTAGTTCATTACTCTTTCACCCTGGGTAGGTAGAGTAGGACTCTCAAAAAGCTTAGTTCATTACTCTTTCACTCAAAGTAGGTAGAGTAGAACTTTCCCAAAAAAAAAATTAGTTCATTACTCTTTCACCCTGGGCAGGTAGAGTAAGACTCTCAAAAAATTAGTTCATTAGTCTTTCACTCCGAGTAGGTAGAGTAGAACTTCCAAAAAAAAATTAGTTCATTACTCTTTCACTCCGAGTAGGTAGAGTAGAACTTCCCAAAAAAAAAATTAGTTCATTACTCTTTCACCCTGGGCAGGTAGAGTAGGACTCCCAAAAAATTAGTTTATTACTCGTTCACTCCGAGTAGGTAGAGTAGAACTTCCCAAAACAATTAGTTCATTACTCTTTCACCCTGGGCAGGTAGAGTAGGACTTCTAAAAAATTAGTTTATTACTCGTTCACCTAGGGTAAGTAGAGGAAGACATTCAAATTTTACTCAGATTATGCTCACTTTACTCAGATTATGCTCAGATTTTACTCAGATTATGCTTAGTTTTTTTTTCCTCAATCTTTGCTCAGTTTCACACAATACATACACTCACACTTGCACATTTGTTTCCTTAGTCAAGGAGAATTTTCTAAAATTCAAGGATCTGACACTGTTAGTGAGAGCTCACGCTCAAGGACCTGACAACCTTTTAGTACGGGGAGAGTTTTACGCTCAAAGATCCAAACATCTTGATGAATTGCTAAATCAGGCTGCAAAATGAACTGTCACTAGCTTTGGCATTCAGATATCGCACTATCTACCAAAATAGATTTGCTATCTATTTTGCTTCAACCCTCTACCAAAGAGGGGCATCTGTAGACACCTCATTTTTGCACTCGCCTGATTAAGTAACTCGTCAACCCGATTGCAACGGTTCCCAATGATGGATGATTATTCCAATGCTTTATTTTGTTACCAGAAATGTTTCAGAAACCCGGATGAGGTATTTCGATCTGACAAAACCTTAGTAATCACGCTACGCTAGGAAAATATGACTCCAGAAACAAAAATCATCATCTTGCAGACCAAAAAGAAGCTTCAAGATAAAAATCACTAAAAATGACCAAATTATCAAAATACCCCTGACATCAAAACAACCCTAGAGCCTACGTTACGATTAGGAAAACTCATTCAAACACATAAAACAACAAATCGAAACCAAATAAATCATTTTGCCAATTTTAACAGAATTTACCAAAATTACGAAAATGCCCCTCATAAAGTTCACGATCATTTCACATAAAAAACTTCATAAATGACACAAACCAATAGTTTCATTGAATTTCTTACAAAAAATCGATTCTACAACATTTTTATAACATTAAAAACAGACTTAAAACGTGAAAAGTCCTCTCCGGGGGCAAAATGGTAATTTCACAAAATATTAAATAATTAAAGTAAAACATTAATGAAATTAATTTAAAATTTTGAATTAAAAAAAATCGATCAATCGGGCTTTCAAGTAAAATTATTGAGGGTTCGTGAGATATTTCTTTAAGGACCCCTCCATTTGGGGGTCCAAAGAATTAAAGATATAATAGAGGGGGGTGTTCCAAAAAATCAAAGTCAACAAAGCAAGACTAAAGTCAAGGTATTAAAGTCAATCAAGTGAGACTAAAGTCAAAATTAAAGTCAATTAAGCAAGACTAAAGTCAAGATATTAAAAGTCAATCAATTAAAACTAAAGTCAATCAATTAAAACTAGAGCAAAAGTCAAAAACGCTAATAGAGTTTTACTTAAATAATAACTCTATTTAATAGAGTTCTAACTAAAATACAACTCCACCTAAAACAATTCTAATTAAAACACAACTCTACCTAAAATAATTTTAACTAAAACACAACTCTAATTAAACACTAACTCTATCAAAATCAACCCCTAAAAAAATCTATAAATAGGGGTGCTCACACCCTATTTTCGGATGAAATCATAAACCCTAAGAGAAGTAGGTCTAAAAGCCCCCCTAGCCTCCCATAGACCCCAGTTTTGGAGTCCCAACTCCTTACCTAACATCCCTTCTTCGATCTTTGCCTAAAAAACACCTAAAAGCCCTTCAAAAACACCCCAAAATCCATTAACAAACTCGAAGAATTCAGATCCAAGAAAGAAGAGATATCTTGCCTCGGAAATCGGAAACCAAATCCGGAGACAGAACGAAGCAAGAAGTACGGTACAAGGAGCAATTTTTGTCGGATCTGAGGGAACAAATTCTTTGCTATCGGAAAGGTATAACTTCTTATTTTTAATTTATTATTATCTAGGTTTTTTAGCAATGTAACCTATTTGGGAAGTTAGTAGAGACCGGTTTTGGCCGGGCGGGGTTGGTGCCTAACACCTTCCAACCCCGTAACATGATCCCTGAATTCAGTTTTTTCTGTTCTAGATTAGTTCTTTATCTATTTAGAGTCATTGATCTGTTCCTAGACCATAATAACTAGGTGACGACTCCCAAACCTCAAGGGTCAAAAGCGGATCCATGCACCCCGCGGATCGAGGGCCCTTTCAGCCTTACTTTGATATATAAAATGAAATGCATGTTTAATGTTTCTATTTGGTCAATTAGATTTGTATATAAAGAAAATGCTATTGTGAGTATTGTTGATTGATGTAATGTCAGTTTTAAAATGTTTAGTTGCTAAACCCTGACTATATGTACTAGTTAATCATAGTTCTTTTGTAAAATCTTACAAATTTTAAAATGATTTAGTATGCTTATTTGTTCATGTTAGAAGAGGTTATTGGCAAAAATTGTGTTCTTCCTTCCTGGGTAACCATTGTTACTCACTCTTTCCTTTTCCATTTTTTAGTTTCAGATCCGAAGTTTGACGAGACAGGTGTAGAAAACGATTGCTTACGGTCACGTCAAACGGTCAGCCTGAAAAGATTACATTGAAATTTATTTCAAATTTATATCAGGGAATCAGAGAGAGAGAAAAAGAGTAAGATGGAGAGAAAGAGAGAACATGAGTGACCAAAATTCAAAACCCATGAAGTGAAAATCAATGATAAGAAATTAACACTTTTCTTACTAACTTAGTAAATTATTTAAAATTCTTTGTAAATATCATAACTATTAAATTATTATCCGTGGCTCAACTAACATCATCATATGGCAATGATTTAAAAATGATTGAGAATGTATCGAAGTTTAGAATTGATGTCAAATCCAAAATTAAGAATCAACCATCACTTATGATGGAAAATGAGCATAAATAGTCACAACTCACAAGTACCAATCAGTATGATGGAAAATGACTCATGATCCCAACCGTGTAAACATGCAATCTAACGGTAGGATATTATGTGTATCTCGATAATACATATCTCAGAATTACTTATCAGTATAATCTAAAATATTTTTTACTCCTAGTCATTAGTTCATATGTTTGTCTATAATAACATATATACATACAGGCAAACACTCAGACCAAAACTGATAACATCTCATTTAAATTATACCCTAAACCAAAGAGATGTGTTAAAATATAATAATTTTATTAAACATTAGTACTAACATTAATTGTATCCCTTCTATTGGTAGACCTCTTTTTTGTTATGAATTTTAAGACATGAGTTCTATGCTAATTGAAATTTGTTACCCCAACACGATATTTAGATATTTGAATACTCCCTCTTTGATATCATGATCACAATATGATATATTGTTAAATGTACAACTCTTTTTGCTAAGATTGTCTGACCATGATTTTGGACAGTTTAGGACTCTACCTTAAGATTGTTCTCTCTTGTTTCTCTACGACATACAGATGAACTAAATGTTATCAACATGGGCAATTGATAGTTTGGGAAAATTATCTAAATATCATATCTTCTATACGAGAGAATAAGAATTGGATACATCTATCGATAGTATTTAATTAGTGATGATATTAGAATGAGATACATAGAATATCAGTTAATATGGAATACATCAATTTAACACTTACAAGGGACATATTTTTCTAATTAGAAAATGGATACTTTCATAATTTTATGAACATCATTATTATCATATCAGCGGTTCCTTAGGATATATTCCTCTACCACCACCTAGACCTGGATTTCCCAATGGAGTCATTGAAATTAACCTTGACGGAAACTAGTTTTGTGATTGTATATTAAAAAGCTTATAACTTACGTGACAATATTGCTACTGTAATGCATTGATGATAAGTAATTGTTAATTGAGTTTGGTTAGGGTAAAAGAATTACATGTATTTATAATGTAGAAATATATATTCTCAACAATATATGAATATTGTTGGCTTAGACTTATCAACTTACTTATCATAAACCCTATATATCAAATGAATTTATGAAATTCGGTTATCAAGTTTCTACTAAATGAGAGAATGATAAGTACTACAACAATCCACATTAGATAAATTCTTTTAAAACAAGTAAATACTCCTTTGAGGCTCCCATACCTTTTTTCCATCAAAAGGTCTTTTGAAAGGGAGCGAATCCTATGTAGTACATGTTTCCTGTAATTCTCTGTAATGACCTTTAAGTGATAAATATTTATGTCTTGAAAAGAAAATTTAATTAAAAAAAAAATAGAGAAGGAAAGGGTGAGTAACAATGGTTACCCAGTAGGGAAGCAAGCAATTTCTGTCAATAACCTCTCCTTACATGAACGAATAAACATACTGAATCATTTTAAAATATATAAAATTTTACAGAATAAATTACGATGAACTGGTACATATAGTCAAAGATGAGCAACTAAACATTTTAAAACTGATATTACATCAACCAACAGTACTCAGTATAACATTTTCTTTTTATACAAATCTAATTGATCAAATGGGAACATTAAACTTGCATTTCATTTTATATATTAAAATCAGGCAACATATACATAATACACATGGTGGAGTAGTGAAATTAGAGAATTGGGATTCACGACTAGATCACTCCTAGTCGGAACATGATGTTATAATTCTTTACTGGCTTTTAGTTCTTCATTTTGTGGTCGGTCACTGCATTTAACACGTTTGGTTGACCATTTATCCAGTTCAGGCTAGCCGTTTGACGTGACCGTAAGAAATGGGTCTCTTTTTAATGTGTCAGAACGTTCGACTAGTATAGATTGTTAGTGATCATTAACTAATCATCTTCATCTATGCCTATCCGACTTGCATGTGATTCCCAAATATACAAACTATTTGTATACGACCACCTTTACAGTACAAGTTCATTGGTAAAGATTAGGAGTGTAGATACGTGATTTCGTCATTATGAAGATCACATCTACTAAGGTTAGGAGTCGCCACCATTTATATTGTAAGTGGGTGTAAATGGTCACTCGATGTGTATTTTTTGAAAAAGTGAAATTTTGACGTTTAGTGACTCTCGATGGATAAGGTACGGATCAAATCTTTATATTCAGGATAAGCGGTTCGATTGGAGAAAAGGGAAGGTGTTAGGCACCATTTTCTCCCCACTAAATAGTGGTAACCTCAACTCAACTCGATCATTTGATTTAAAAAAAATACGAAAAATAAAGTGCCACGTGTGTGCATTTGTACCCTAAGTAGGGATTTACTTTCGGCTCGATCGTAGGATCATCTTATTGAAAGAGATGATCTTAATGGATCATTTGCCTTGAGATCCACTCATCTTAAATCCGTTTAAAATAAATGAAGAGGAGAGGGGATAATAGAAGATGGAGGAGGAGAGGGTAGAGAGAGAGAGAGGGGGGGATTGCCTTGAACCCACCTTGAAGCTTCAAAGTTTTCTTTTCTTTTCTTTCCTTCCTTCTCCTTCTTTGAGTCCTCTTGAGTCCTTAGTAGAATATGAGAGTATGAGAATGAGAAGAGGTGATTAGAGAGAGTATGGATTTTTTTTTTTAGTGAGACTTGGTGTGGAGTTAATGAAAGATGATTGGTAGACTTGGTAAGAATTAGTGATGGTTGTTAGTAGTGAGAGTTGGGGGGAAAATTTTTTGTAGTGAAAGTTGAGGGATTTTTTTGGGGAGAGGATGAGGATATTTATAGATGTTGAGGAGTTATTTTAAAGATATAATGGGGTAAAATGAAGAGAAGTGGTAGAATGGTGTGGGGTTTAAGAGAAAGGTGGGGGTAAATTAGAGATGATTGAAGGGCATTTGTATAAGAAGGGTAAATGGGTTGTTTTACAACCCGAATGGGTTGGATCTTTCAACCCAGTTGGGCTGAATATTAGATAGAATAAAATAAATGAAAGTGGTTGAGAGGATGGGATTGTGTAAGAGAGTAATTAATTGGTGAAGTGAGTTGAGGGGATGGAATTTTAATTAAAAGAAGGGTTGTGTAAGAAGATGGTTGATGATATTTTGGGAGGGTGTGGGAGATGATGCCATGTATCAAAATGGATAGAGATGAAGGGTTGAGATGGGTTGATAGGAGAGGTTGAGTGTTTGACTTGAGAGGATGGGTGTAGGTTTAGGTTGTAGATGTGAGTTTTATAGGGAATGATGATGGTAGATTAGGGGGAGGTATAGGTTAGGGGTGTGGGTAGATTAGATTTTTTAGAGAAAAGATGATGAATTGATGTGGGTAGATTAGGGGAGGTATAGGTTAGGGGTGTGGGTAGATGTGTTTGATTTGAGAGAAAAGGTGATGGATTGATGTGTGGGTAGATGAGATTTAAAGAAAATTAATGGGGAGGCAGTTGAATGAGGGAGGTGAGATGGGGTGATGACATGTGTTACCTTTTGATGATAAAAATAGTGATTGGTTGATGTAGGTAGTGGTTTGTGAGTTAGAATTATGGGTTGGATAATGAATTGGGTATGGATAGTGGTTTGTGGGCTTTTAGTGTATTGGGCTTGGGTTTTAGGAGGGTTGTGGGATATTTTGGTTTGGATGGGATTTGTTTTGGGTTGGAGTTTTGAGGGTAGGTTCATTTTAGGGTTTAGGTGATATGGGATCGATTTTAGGTTGAGGGTAAGGTGAGAAATTGATTTTAGAGAGATGAGGGTTTATGGACTATAAGTGGGCTTAGGTTTTTTTTTTTCGAATTTGGAGATGGAGCGGTGGAGGGTATAGGAGGTGGTAGGCATCCCAAGTCTCGTTTTTTAATTTTATTTATTTTTTTTGAGATTTTTGAAATCATTGGTTTGATCGAGATGCCACGTGTTGGCAAATCGGGTTTTTTAGGCCCGTTAGAGAATTTCATCGAGCATTCGGGTATTCTTAGATACAATGGTGGAGCGGTGAGGGTTGGACAAGTGGAGGATAGGTCAAACCCCTTTGGTGGGTCCTTTGGACCATTGAGAGGTCTCAGGGGCCTCGGTTCGATTAAGACATCACTTTTTAGCGATTTGGGCTTTTGAAGCCCGTTGGCCAATTTTGTCAAAAAATCGATGTTTTGAGTGGAGCGGGGTAGATGGGAGCATTCCGAGTCGTTTTGGTGGGCTCTTTAGACCCTTAGAGGGTCTTAAGGGCCTTGATTCAATCAAAATGTCATATTTCGATTGATTTGGGCTTTTGAGGCCCGTTGGCAATTTTTATTGAAAAATTTGTATTTTTGGGCCCTTTCGAGTATGGGCCCGTTCAAATTGGGGTGTCTATAGCTGCCCTTCTTTGTAGGAATTGCGTGTAAAGAACTACAAAGAATAGACTTTCCTATTTGTACAGGCAAGAGAACTTTGTAAAACACGACTTCGAATTTCGGATTAAATTGATGAATTTTGTGGAAAATGACGCCTCAAGCACGGGGTCTAACAAGTTTTACCTTATTAATTCATTGATCTCAATGGCGGGGAGCTCATGTGTGATCTTTGATTCGATGAAAATTTGATGAGTTTTTTAAATCCGACTATTTCGTCGATCGTATTTTGACAAATCGGAGTTGAGTGCAACTTGAAAGGTTTTTGAAATTCTTTTGATCTTTTGATTTTTTGATATTTTTTTTTTTTGAGATTTTTGAAATCATTGGTTTGATCGAGATGCCACGTGTTGGCAAATCGGGTTTTTTAGGCCCGTTAGAGAATTTCATCGAGCATTCGGGTATTCTTAGATACAATGGTGGAGCGGTGAGGGTTGGACAAGTGGAGGATAGGTCAAACCCCTTTGGTGGGTCCTTTGGACCATTGAGAGGTCTCAGGGGCCTCGGTTCGATTAAGACATCACTTTTTAGCGATTTGGGCTTTTGAAGCCCGTTGGCCAATTTTGTCAAAAAATCGATGTTTTGAGTGGAGCGGGGTAGATGGGAGCATTCCGAGTCGTTTTGGTGGGCTCTTTAGACCCTTAGAGGGTCTTAAGGGCCTTGATTCAATCAAAATGTCATATTTCGATTGATTTGGGCTTTTGAGGCCCGTTGGCAATTTTTATTGAAAAATTTGTATTTTTGGGCCCTTTCGAGTATGGGCCCGTTCAAATTGGGGTGTCTATAGCTGCCCTTCTTTGTAGGAATTGCGTGTAAAGAACTACAAAGAATAGACTTTCCTATTTGTACAGGCAAGAGAACTTTGTAAAACACGACTTCGAATTTCGGATTAAATTGATGAATTTTGTGGAAAATGACGCCTCAAGCACGGGGTCTAACAAAGTTTTACCTTATTAATTCATTGATCTCAATGGCGCGGAGCTCATGTGTGATCTTTGATTCGATGAAAATTTGATGAGTTTTTTAAATCCGACTATTTCGTCGATCGTATTTTGACAAATCGGAGTTGAGTGCAACTTGAAAGGTTTTTGAAATTCTTTTGATTTTTTTATTTTTTGATATTTTTTTTTTTGATATTTTTTTCTTCATTGCTTTCTTTCGTTGATCTTGCTCTATTTCTATCATAAGTTAACCCTCTCAATTCATGCATTATCCCTTGTAATGATACATTTGATCTTTTCAACGGTGTAATCACTGAGATTGTTAGCAGTTGCCACAAATCCAAGAGAGAGTTTTGCAGTTGGAACCGAATCGACCAGGATCTAGAATACGACAATCAGTAGAGATCCACAGACCCAACCTCCGTAATTCCACTTCTATGAATCATTGACCAATCTGAAAGTATAGCGAGACCTGAAGGTAGAAAGGCTAAATAGTCTGGGTCACTTCCATTTAGAACATATTTATTGCAACAATATCAACAGGAGCATAAGCTACGAACGAGCCTGTTGCATCGGTGCTACTTTCTTGCAATGTCAACATACTTTTTCGCACTTCTTGATTCATTATCACACCAATATCTCTAGCTGGCATGTTACTAGTCATGACACTTGCAAGGTGTTCGCACTGTCGATCTAAGGTAGCAACCCATTGCTTTGCTCCAAATCCAAGGAAAGAGTTAACTAGTGTTCTATATGTACTGTGAACTGCTTTGTCATCCACTTCTACATGTTCAACCCATATGACCTTGGAGTAACCATTTGATATTTCTTGGATTAAACCGCCTGATGGCCTTCTTCGACATCTCGATATTGGGGTAGGACACAAATGATCCAAGGAAACATCGACCACCATCCAAATCCCCTCGACATGTTGTTTACAATACCTTACAAAGAAACTTTCTCAAGTTAGAACTAGAGGTAAAGGGACTTGAAATTCTGCTGTCATCACTTGAAGGGCTCCATTATAATTTTCTGCTAGCCTGTTGATACCACCTCAAGAGTCATTGCTTTTGAAACAATGCTAGAGAACACGGTGGACCACTGATTCACATTCATAAGGATCTGAACAAGGTTAATGTGATTTATGATAACAATGGTAGTTTTTCGAGAAGCTTCTGACTTCAATCCAAATGGTTTTGGTCCAATTTCCCTCGGGAATGTTTGCATGTACTCATCTTCACTTAGAATCTCATAAGGATGATCAAGACTATGCCCACTCACAACGATTTTCCTAGTTGGGCCATTCTTATAAACTCTTCCATTGCTGCAACTACGAGTTCGATGATCAATGGTTTACCTGTCTTAGTATGCCCGGAGAGTGATCTCAGGAGGGACTTGCTTGAGGTCCCTGCTTCGATGCCTTTGCGTCTTGTCTAGTGAGTCGTGATGCTTCGGACGCTGAAAAAGTGATGATGAGTCAGGTTGCCCGGATCCGTGCTTTGGAGGAACGCCTTGACTCTTTTTTTTATGATGTTTGATTGACTGCGTTGTATTAACTCTTTTTGTATTTTCTTTTCATTATTTGAATGTATGCAAAATGTTGAAAGATTAATACAAAGAAAATAGGTTTTGTACTTACTTGGCCTCAGGTGTATCTAATGCTTTGAAAACTTGAAGTTTGAATAAGTCGTAGAATCTTCATCATCGGCCAAAATAGGAGTTTTTCTTTTTGAAATTTTCTGACATATCTTTATCAAATGAGTACGATAAATTCAGAGTTTGTAAAATCTTTGGTTGCGAAGATCTTGGTGTTTTTGCCAATCACAAAGGATGTAAACGTCAATTACTTTTTTGATTCCTTTAGAGTCATTCCCAGTGCCCTGGTATTGGAAGACTATTATCTGTTTGGGTCTCGGGATTTTGAAAAGATTTTACCATTCACAGTTTATAATCTTGCGGGCCAGGAGTTTTTTTTTTTTTTTTTATTAACCTTTATTGCCCTTGGTGCCAATTACGATTTTCACCAGACCCGATTTCCACATTTTTGCGCATCGACGTCCTTTTTGAGATTTTCATCGTGCCGGTAGTTTTGATCTTGCCATAGTCTGATTCTTTTACTTATAGAGCCATTTCGGGTTTTCACTATGCCCTTTCAGACTATGCTTATATTTTTTTTATTTTTCATTACATTACAATTCTACTCGGAGTCTCTGTGTCTCTGTGGCTTGGTGACTCAAGTTGAGCTGCGAGATCGGCAACTCTACTCTTGTAGTGGCATCCTTTTTTGAGTAACAGATCTAGATTCCCCTCACGAGTTTGCTGACGACTAATTGTGGTTCGGCAACTCAAGTTGAGCCTATAGATCGACTACTCTACACTTCGAGTACTCTTTTTTTTTTTCAAGTATCCGACTTGGATTCCCCTCTCGAGTCTTCCAACGACTAATAAGACATTGAGGTTCGGACCAAGTCGCAAGATCATTGGTACTGCTACTGTCATTATGTTGCCTTAGAACATTCCCTGATCAAAAAGGACTTTTGGTGGGACAAAACGTTGGCTTGGGCTAACGGTAGTGGAATGATGCAAAAGGTTAAGGTCTGGGTATTAGTTTATCTAAAATGGGATAGACATGGGACTCGTCTATTTTGTTTCGAAAAGGTGATCTATGTCTCCTCCCAACGTCTCTCGAACTTGTTTAGGCTGGAAATTTGGGTCGAGCTTAGATTAAGTGTCTGAGTTTTTGACTTTTTTGATTTTTTTGTATTTTTAGCCGTTCACAGTTTGTCCTCATGCGGGCCAGGAGTATTTCGATGTTTTTTACTTTTTCTATTTATCTGATTTTCTTTTCTTTTGTCATCCTTTTTTTTGTATCATTTCGTAGTTGTTGACTTGCCCCAGCCTTAGATTAAGAAATGAACGTGATGGCTCAAAAGGGTTGACTAAGGTTGATAGTTAGTTTAGAATAGTGAAGATGGCCTTTCGTCATCTCAGGATCAGTTTTAGGCGTAGTATTTCTTGACAGTGTCAGCATTGATTGGTTGCGGGAAGACTTGTCCGTCTATTTTTATGAGAATCAGAGCTCCTCCCATCATTACCTTCTGCACGATGAATGGTCCCTCGTAGTTTGGTCAAAACTTTCCCCTAGCGTCTTCTTGGATTGGCAAAATTTTATTTAAGACCAGGTCTTCTGGCGAGAAATCCCTAGGCTTGACTTTCTTATTATAGGCACGAGCTATTCGTCGTTGATAGATCTGTCCATGGCAAATGGTTGCAAGGCGTTTCTCTTCAATCAGAATCAACTGATCAAATTGAGCTTGAATCCATTCAGTTTCATCTAACTCTATTTCTTTTAAGATTCGGAGGGAGGGAATCTCAACCTCTACGGGTAAGACTGCTTCCAATCCGTAGACCAATGAATACGGAGTTGCCCCAGTCGAAATTCTAAACGAGGTTCGATAAGCGTGTAGTGTAAATGGTAACATGTCGTGCCAATCTTTGTATGTAACTGTCATCTTCTCGATTATTTCTTGATGTTCTTGTTGGCTGCCTCGACTGCTCTATTCATCTTAGGCCTGTAGGGTACAGAGTTGTGATGAGTGATCTGAAAGTCTTTACACATTTTGATCATATCTTTGTTCTTGAAGTTCTTGGCATTGTCAGTTACCAATCCGCTTGGAAGTCCATACCGACAAATGATGTTGTTCTTGACAAACTTCATGACATTGCTCTTAATAGCATTGGTGTATGAAGCCGCTTCTACCCACTTGGTGAAGTAATCGATAGCAACAAGGATGAAACGATGCCCAATTGCAGTTTTTGGCGAGATCTGCCCAATGACGTCCATGCCCCAGAGTGAGAAGGGCCAAGGAGTGGTCATATTATGTAGTTCTGAAGGTGGGGTATTGATCTTGTTGGCATATATTTGGCATAAATGGCATTTGCGGACATGCTGATAACAGTCACTCTCCATTGTCGACTAATAGTATCCCATCCTCATGATCTTCTTAGCAAGCATATGACCATTCATGTGAGGTCCGTAGACTCCCCCATGTACAGTCTCAATTAGTCATTTCACTTCTGTTTCTGCCACACACCTAAGTAAGATCTCATGGTGCGACTTCTTGTACAGAATACCGTTGCTCAAGAAAAATTGTCCTGCTAGCTTCTGAATGGTCATTCTATCATTTGGCGTTGCATCTGAGGGGAGCGTTCGATCTTCGAGATATGCCTTGATGTCTGAGTACCATGGCTTTTCCTCAGATTCTTCTACTTCGATAGGTAGACAGTAAGCTGGTTCATCTTGAATTCCAATCTTGATAGGGTCGATGATTAAGTCTTCCGAGATACTGATCATAAAAGCAAGTGTAGCTAGTGCATCTGCAAACTGATTCTTAGCTCTCGGCATGTACGTGAATGAAATCCTATTAAAGCGTGAGCTTAGTTCTTCTAGATACTCGTGGTTAGGGACCAGTCTCTGCTCTCGGGTCTTCCCAATTGTTTAGAGCTTCCCCTTCTTTGAGGGGGCGAATGAGATGAGCAAGTGATTTGTTGGATGATTTGATTGGTGATTCGGAGATGACCATGATCTCCGATTGATTGTTGTCAGATTGGGGCATAGTCCCTCCCAAGCTTGGTGGGATGACGACTGATGCCCAGTCGATGCCAGTAGGGAAGGGTGATTTTTTCTCTTGGCTCGTGGTGATTTCCACTTTGGTGGATTCTGGAACTGTTTTTGATAGACTTTCATCGAAATCCCCATTGAATAGAACATCAATGCCTTCTACGAAGGATGATTGGGACTCAACAACTAAGTCTTCTTGACTGTGCTGGAGTTTGAAACTCACTATTTTCTTCTTTCTGGCTGGCTTTGTTGACAGTGGTTCTGAAAGACTGTCGGGTCTGACTTGTGATTTCGGAAAACTGACGCTGATATGAGGAATCCTGCCTAGATTCCAGACATTAGGCTCACGATTTTGTTTTTTGACTAACCGGAGTTCCCTTTTTCTGTCATTTGTTTCCATAATATCTTTTTTCTTGGGCCTGAATCCCAAACCAAAATAAGGAGTATGTTTCTTTGCTTCAACTGGCGTAGCTTTCCCTTTTCCTCCTGGTCCTAATCCTTGCCTGGGTCGATAACCTGTATTTTTCAGGACCCGACCAATCATCAGATTTGCCTTTGATAGTTCTGCCTTCACCTTCTCTTTCCCTTTTTCAACGTGGTTAACAACAATAAACTGATAAGAATGATATAACGCCTTATCTTTCGTCATCTCTATGTTAATAAAGAGGACATCCGGAGCTCTCCCAGCTGGAATCAAGTTTTCTGCTAGTACAGATATCATCCTCTGCCCCATGATAAATTTGACTCTTTGATGAAAAGAGGAAGGCACTGCCCCAGCAATATGAATCCATGGCCTACCCAGCAGCAAGTTGAAAATTGTAAGTATCTCCATGACCTCGAATGTTACCTTGAAGGTGCAGGGTCCTATAGTGATTGGTAAATTTATCTCTCCCAGAGAGTCTCTTCTTGAGCTGTCGAAACCTCGGACAACCTTATTGTTGGGTTTAACATGCGACCAGTCCGCATTAAGTTTTTGAAAGGTTTCGAGAGGACAGACATTGAGGGCTGAACCATTATCGATTAACACCCTAGCAACCATCATGCCCTTGCACATGACCATGATATTTAGTGGCTCGACGTGCCCCTATCCTTCTGGCACGAACTCACTTTCTGTGAAGACGATGGGATTGGGAGCCATGATTTGACCCACTGTTTGTTCTAACTATGCTGGCGAAGTAGTTGTAGGTATATGCGATTTTTCCAAAATTCTCAGCAATACTTCTTGATGTTCTTCTGACTTTTGTAGCAGACCCAGGATGCTGATCTGATCCGGCTGTTTGTTCAGTTGGTCCAAGACATTGTGCTCACTCTTGCGAATGAGTTTAATGAAGTCTGCTGCTTCCTTGTCTGTCACCTTCCTTGTTTTCTCTTTTTTGTCCTCTTCGTTTATCTTGCCCTTTCCTTTTACTTTTATTTTCTCTTCATCTGTCATGTCTTTTGCTGTTTCTTCAGTCTCTTCCCTGATGCTTACCCCCTTTTTTGATATTTTTTTGTATCACCCTGCCCTTATCATATGACCGATATCAGTCACAATCGCTCACAATCGCTTTCTTCATGGTCTCAACTCCTGACGTTGTGGTGATGGTGGTCTCATAACTCTAAGGAATTGCTTGGTTTGAGCTATAGGGGAATGGTTTAGGTGAGCAGATGGTCATTGGAGGTGAGTCAGGTTTTATACTGAGAATGAGGGGTGGTGGTGATAATTTGGATGTGGTGCTGATAAGAGGAGTTGCGTGAGGAGTTGATGGCGTGTATGGAATGACGAGTGGTGGACGTGAGTGTGAAGTGTATGGTATATGAAGGGGGGGTCGAGTTGATCCCGGAGAAGTTGACAGTGTGTAGGGTATAACAAGAGGAGGTCGGGTTGAATTTTGATGGCTCAGTGATTCATAAGGTATAACTAAAGGTGGTCGGGTAGTAGTATTTTGATGAGTCGGGTGGATGGTGAGGTCAGACAATCTGAGAGGTGGTAGTGAATTTTGGGATGAGTTTGTTGTGTGGTGATTGACTGTGTTTACCGCAGGTGCTTTTGATTCCTTTGTTAAGTAGACCCTGATTTTTGCTCCGATAGGCGTTATCAAGTCTGAGGGATTAAAGTCGAGTTCTCCACAGATAACATTTACTCTGTGCCCACTCCCCTCTCCATTGTGAGTAGGTAGGGGGTTTTGATTGATATTCTGTTGTTGGGACGAGTTGGCCGGTCCATCCAGGATAAGAACTTTCTTATCGATCAAATTTTGTACTTGATGTTTGAGCTGCCAGCATTGATCTGTGGAGTGCCCTGGTGCACCCATGTGAAATTCACAGAACAAATTGGGGTTGTACCTTGGCCCTTTGGCAACCTCAAGATTTGGTGGATATTTTACAAGATACTCACCCCTGAGCAAGATTGGCAATAAATCAGATAGCGTCATAGGTAACTTGGTAAATACTCTATTTACCCTGTTAGGTCGTGCCTGTTGGTTCTGTCCATATAGTGGCGCCTGTTGTGCAACTAGTGGAGGATTCGTCCTGAATTGGTTTTGAGGTGCAAGAGCCCAGGCAGCCCGAGGTACTGGCGTTCAAGGGGCCTGGGTTGCCGGTGTCCGCTGAGCTGGTGCCTGAATAACGAGAGGTTGGTTGGTTTGTGTACATTATTGACTTGAGTTTCCTCTTTCTTTTTTACCAAAGGCACTAACTTCTTCTGTGTCGATGTCCCTACTACTGTACTTAGGGCTGTGAAGTCAAATATTAAATCAGTTCGGATCCCGTCCTTGATCCGATCTGCCACTTGAACTAAATTTGATAAGGTGCATGTGGTGTGTCAAACCAGATGAGTATAAAAGGCATGCCTTAGTGTTGAGATGAACGTGGTGTTCATCTCTTGTTCAGTCATTGCAGGCCTCACTTGTGAAGCAGATTCCCGTCATCTTTGGGCATACTTTTTTACTGTTTCCCTCTGTTTTCTCACCATTTTAGTCATGTCGTTTCGATCTAGTCCTACATCTATATTGAACCGATAGTTGTGCCAGAACATCTCAGCTAGGTCCTGCCAATTCTTGATGAGTGTATGGTCCAATCCGGAGAACCACTTGAGGGCCGGCCCTGTTAAACTTCTTTGGAATAATTGTACCAACAGCCTATCGTCCTCGCCATATTGGCACATAGACCCACAATACAACTTTAGATGTGACAGCGGACACCCTACCCCATTGTATTTTTCAAATTCTGGACATTTGAACTTGGCCGGTAATTGAGCATTGGGATAGAAACAGAGGTCCTTGAATCGAGTTCCACTCATAGTGTTGATGCCCTTCATCCTCCTCATTTCTTCCTGCAGAGACTCGATTTGCTGAGCCAGTTTTTCATCTGTGACACTCTTGGCCTCTGTGGCCCTATACTCGCATTCGTCATCAGGAATGACCACAGGAGGTGGTTGATTCTGTGGAATATAGAGCGGGGGCCCCTGGTATTTAGGCACTGTAGGAGGCATAGTGGTCTGTGGTCCCTGTGGAGGTTGTTCGGGTAAATCCTGATTTGATCTAGACGCATGTTGCTGTATTGTTTGGGCTTGCATGATGCTGGTGTTGGCTAACACGGCACTTACCATTTTTTCTTACCTCTCAATTATTTTCAATAGTGCTGCTATTTGTGGATCGATACCTGACGTTTCAACTACTGGGGGTTGTGCTGGTTAGGAAGAACTCATGATGACGGTGGAAGATCTGAGAAAGTATGGAGGTTCCTCTGGTTGCTTATATTTCTTTCGTTTGGTCGCCTTTGGGTATAGAAGATCAAGCATTACTATCTTATTTACAAAAAGAAAAATGCATGACGTTTTATTAAGTCGGGTAAAGTTATTTATTTTAAAGTAAACAAGTTTTAAAGAAAAGAGTTATTCGGCTCAGAGCCGACATTAACGCGAAGTTGGCATCAACACGGGACTGTCAAAACATCTTAAAAAAGAATTACATCAGCCAGAGCTAGCATCGACACGGAGCCGCTGAAAATTAAAATGATTACATCAACACAGAGCTGGCATCGACACGGAATCGGTAAAACATTTTGAAAAATAATTACATCATCCGGAGCTGGCATTGACACAGAGTCGGTAAAATTTAAAGACAATTTCATCAGCACGGAGCTGGCATTGACACGAAGTCAGTAAAATTTTAAAAATGATTTTATCAGCACGGAACTGGCATCGACACGGAGTTGATAAAATTAAACATGATTACATCAGCATGGAGCTGGCATCGACACGGAGTCGATAAAATTAAAAAGATTTCATTAGCACGGAACTAGCATCGATATGGATTCGATAAAATTTAAAAACGATTTCATCAGCACGGAGCTGACATCGACACGGAGTCGGTAAAATTTAAAAACGATTTCAACAGCATGGAACTAGCATCGATACGGAGTCGGTAAAATTTAAAAACGATTTCATCAGCACGGAACTGGCATCGACACGGAGTCGGTAAAATTTTAAAAATGATTTCATCAGCACGGAGCTGGCATCGACACGGAGTCGGTAAAACATTTTGAAAAAGAAGATTACATTTTGAATTTTGTACACCAACCCATTGAACAATTCATTTATGCAATGATTATCCATAAAGAAACTAAAAGAAATTTTATTGAACTATTGAAAATTGTTTGACAAATAGGATTTTCATTGAATAACAGCTTTCAATAACTCTGACTTAGACTTTTTTACATGAACGCTTAGATTTGTTTTGATCGTCATCAGGATTACTAGGACAATTAGGCTTACTTCTCTTGGTTCTAACAACTAGCTCTTTGAACTTTGCTGGTCCCTCTGGATATCCTAAGGTGCGCTTGTTCCAAACCTTCTCAATGAGATGCACTAATTTTCAGTCAATGGTTTGGGAGAAAAAAATTCTTTGTGTTGGGGTAGCGAAAACTCTATAGGTACTCCGTATTGTTCTGGGATCAAGGCAGGTCGATAAAAAGATGTCACCTCCAGTCCAATCAAACGGACATAATAGGATCTTTTGGTACCTAAAACAGGGTAGTCCGTCATCCACCAAGGACATCTCAAACCAATATGACGGGCAAGACGAGAATCCAACCATTTGCTCTAAGCCTTAACTGAGTTGTGACGCACTAACATGTTTATCTTGGAAAAGTGCTCTGGCCTATACTCGAGGGTTGAAGGAATGTCTACAATTTTAAGAAGATCGCAAAGTCACATATAAAGTAGGTGAGGGCTTCCTTTGAAATCCCTTCCCTCACCATTTTTTATGACATCTAAACCTGAGAAAGTTTCAACTAGAATGAGAGGTACAGGATTGGCTTTTCTGGAGAGCTGGGAAGCTATGTCTATGAAAGACTCATGAACAGTTTGACCCTTGCTTTTAGAGGTAAATATGTATTGGGCCAAGATCTCTAAACATAACCGATAGTCTCTAGTGGCTCTCCAAGCTTCTAGTTTTACATTGATGGGATGACTGCAGGAGTGGTATGGACTCAATAAGGGTACTAAATCCAATCTCCTGTTACGGACTAAGGCCTTGACTTCATCTTTTGAAATGTTTAGGCCTGTGGCGAGGTCACCAGAATATCCTGTCTTCAATGAAGGCCTGACTAGAGGACCTGAAGTAGATCCCCATGATGCCACAATAGTCTTCATGAGTAGGACACAAGTGCATATGTCCAATGTGGAAGATGTGAAGATAAGGGTTCCAACGCTTAGTCATAGCGCGTAAAAGATTCCAATCTATCTCCACCTCGTGGAAGTACAGGGTGCATCTCAACATGAATTTCCCAAAGTTGAATTTTTCTATAGTGTACATCCCCGTGATGGTTGTTTTGACCAACTAGTCGATTGGGTTATTCCCTACAGGTAGCATCCTGAGTTGACACAAAAGAATAGTTCAGTACATTTCGAAGGTCCATGTAAAATTACTTTTCTTTAGAAAAAATTTTGTTCTTATGGAAAACACCTTCTTAAAAACACTTTTTTTTTTTGAAAACATTTTTTCCTAGAGAACACTACTTTTGGAAAACATACTTTCTGAAAAATATTTTCTTTTTGTAAGCCACTTTTTTTCTTTGCAAATTTGATTTTCATTTTGATTTAAATGGCCCGGCCTATCATGATTGTTGGATCGAGATGGACTGGGCCATTATTGATTTTTTGCAAGAAATTGATTCTTTATTGGGTCGGTGCACCCATCTTAATTTTTGAAAACAAAATTTTTGATCCTTGAGGACAATCATACACTCTGATCTCATCATTCACATTATTCACATACATCAATCATCAGGTTCCATTCAATGAACAACTCGGGAACACCCACGATAAGTTCGAGTCGTGACCTATAGGAAAGGTTTCTAGACTCTAAGCTTACTATGCGCAATGTATTTTTTTCTGGCCACCCTTGCCCAAGCACACCTATATACCTCTCAAGCGTACTCAATCAGATGGTACGTGGTGACTTGGTTTGATATACCGTATAGGTGATAATCTAAAACTTCAATTCACTTCTCTGAAGTCAAAAACAGCCAGTTTGATCCCCAGTTGAGAGGTGGCCCACTTAAATACCTCTCGTCTAGAATAGACGTAGTCTATCCCCCTCGTACAGTAGGGTAGAGCGGGGCAGGATCTCACTTAGGCACTGGTTTTGACCAAGAAGTGCAATTGATGTACTTGGATTATCTTTTATATACCTACGGGTACGAGTCAAGAGTTATATCTTTCATAAATGATTTTCGCATCCCGCGAGGGGACCGACCACGTACTAGTACTACGTTGGCAATTAGGACATGTGACCGTGCGGCTTACAATAGGACAAAGGCTCAGGTCGCTCCAACATGGGTGTATCAATATACCTTTCAGAATCATCCGATCAAACGGTATTGATGCCCCAATTTTATATACCTTATGGTACGTGATTGGAGTTGTGGTTTTTATGAATGACGTCGCATCTCTGAGGAGACCGGGCCACGCACTAGTGCCACGTTGGCTATTAGGGACATGCAAGCGTGCAATGCAGTAAAGTAAACGTGCTAGTGGTGCGTGCAAATAGGATAGGGTGTGCCCGGGGCATTTTCTAGATGAGTGGGCCCGTTGGCCAGATCAAACCATTTCTACATGGATACCACATACCTCAAAGACTACCAAATCTATTACATCCACATTACAATCATGTAGGCACATTAAAATATACCTATAGAGACCATGGCCTTTTAGATAATCAGTCCACAAGGATAGCACATTCATGGTTATGCATCAACCAATCGATTTTTTTTTTCAATTTCTTTTAACGAATGAACTAATAACAAAAGGGCTTATCTTTCTATTTTTATATTTTTTATGGTCCAATTGATGATCGCTTTGAATTTTCATTTTGATCAATCAAATAGTGGAGAGCGGTACGCCTTGAGTTTAAAAAAAATGATCCGTTTGATCTTTTGAAGCTTTAAACCTTGAAACAAAAATAAATTCCAAGAGGAAAGTTTCCAAGACTGACGTAAAGAACAAGTTGAGTAAAAAAAAATTTTATTTTTTTTAATTAATTTTTTTTGTGCTCATTTTAAGGCACATTGCCTCTGGCTTTTGGCTTGGGCCAAAATTTTTATTTTTATTTTTATGCTCTTTTTTCCTACTCATTTTGTATCCCGACGAGACGTCAAACAGAAATGCTAACGTAAACGATAGCAAACGAGTTCAAAAACTGATTCTGACTTGACAAAATATTGCTGACTTTGTCATATTTGGAAGAAAATTTTATTTTTCCCCAAATCGATATACACTAATAGCTAATCGGAGATCGGACGAGAAAGTTATAATCAGTTTAAGTTCGACTGTTCATTCGACCAAAAAAAAAGAAAAATGACTTTTTATTTTATTTATTTTTATTTTTTATTTTTTCATACCCATTTTGAGGCACATTGCCTCTGGTTTTTGGCTTGGGCCAAAAAAAGAAGTATTTTTTTTTTCATTTTTTTAATGATATGCATGCTTTAAAAGACATATACTCGGATAAATAAAGTAAAAATCGAATTTTTTTTTTACTCAAGGAGTAAATAAATAAAAAGAAAACTACCTAAAAAATAAATACAACAAATAATGTTAGCTTGCAAATAAGAATATTTTGAAATTTTTTTTTTTCAAAATGACCGAGTTGATACGAGGGTAGAGCCTTTACTCCCCAGTGGAGTCGCCAAGTTATAGATACGTGATTTCGTCATTAGGATAATCACATCTACTAAGGTTAGGAGTCGCCACCATTCATATTGTAAGTGGGTGTAAATGGTTACCCGATGTGCATTTTTTGAAAAAGTGAAATTTTGATGTTTAGTGACTCTCGATGGATAAGGTACGGATCAAATCTTTAGATTCAGGATAAGCGGCTCGATTGGAGAAAAAGGAAGGTGTTACGCACCATTTTCTCCCCACTAAATAGTGGTAACCTCAACTCAACTCGGTTATTTGATTTAAAAAAAATATGAAAAATAAAGTACCACCTGTGTGCATTTGTACCCTAAGTAGGGATTTACTTTCGGCTCGATCATAGGATCATCTCATTGAAAGAGATGATCCTAATGGATCATTTGCCTTGAGATCCACTCATCTTAAATCCATTTAAAATAAATGAGGAGGAGAGGGGATAATAGAAAAGGAAGGAGGAGAGGGTAGAGAGAGAGAGGGGGGGGATTGTCTTGAACCCACCTTGAAGCTTCAAAGTTTTCTTTTCTTTTCTTTCCTTCTTTCTCCTTCTTTGAGTCCTCTTGAGTCCTTAGTAGACTATGAGAATATGAGATTGGGAAGAGGTTATTAGAGAGAGTAGGGATTTTCTTTTTTTTTAGTGAGACTTGGTGTGGAGTTAATGAGAGATGATTGGTAGACTGGGTGAGAATTGGTGATGGTTGTTAGTAGTGAGAGTTGGGGGAGAATTTTTTATAGTGAAAGTTGGGGGATTTTTTTGGGGAGAGGATGAGGATATTTATAGATGTTGAGGAGTTATTTTAAGGATATAATAGGGTAAAATGAAGAGAAGTGGTAGAATGGTGTGGGGTTTAAGAGAAAGGTAGGGGTAAATTAGAGATGATTGAAGGGCATTTGTGTAAGAAGGGTAAATGGGTTATTTTACAACCCAAATGGGTTGGATCTTTCAACTCATTTGTGTTGAATATTAGATGGAATAAAATAAACGAGAATAGTTGAGAAGATGGGATTGTGTAAGAGAGTAATTAATTGGTGAAGTGAGTTGAGGGGATGAGATTTTAATTAAAAGAAGGGTTGTGTAAGAAGGTGATTGATGATATTTTAGGAGGGTGTGGGAGATGATGTCACATGTCAAAATGGGTAGAGATGAAGAGTTGAGATGGGTTGATGGGAGAGGTTGAGTGTTTGACTTGAGAGGATGGGTGTAGGTTTAGGTTGTAGATGTGGGTTTTATAGGAAATGATGATGGTAGATTAGGGGGAAGTATAGGTTAGGGGTGTGGGTAGATTAGATTTTTTAGAGAAAATGTGATGGGTTGATGTGGGTAGATTAGGGGAGGTATAGGTTAGGGGTGTGGGTAGATGTGCTTGATTTGAGAGAAAAGGTGATATGTTGATGTGTGGGTAGATAAGATTTAAAGAAAATTAATGGGGAGGTAGTTGGATGATGGAGGTGAGATGGGGTGATGACATGTGTTACCTTTTGATGATAAAAATAGTGATTGGTTGATGTAGGTAGTGGTTTGTGGGTTATTTTGGTTTGGATGAGATTTGTTTTGGATTAGATTTTTGGGGGTAGGTTCATTTTAGGATTTAGGTGATATAGGATCAATTTTAGGTTGAGAGTAAGGTGAGAAATTGATTTTAGAGAGATGAGGGTTTATGGACCATAAGTGGGCTTAGGTTTTTTTTTTTTTCCAATTTTGGAGATGGAGCGGTGGAGGGTATAGGAGGTGGTAGGCGTCCCAAGTCTCGTTTTTTAATTTTATTTATTTTTTGAGATTTTTGAAATCATTGGCTTGATGGAGATGCCACGTGTTGGCAAATCGGGCTTTTTAGGCCCGTTGGAGAATTTCATCGAGCATTCGGGTATTCTTAGATACAAAGGCGGAACGGTGAGGGTTGGACAAGTGGAGGATAGGTGAAACCCCTTTGGTGGTTCCTTTGGACCATTGAGAGGTCTCAGGGGCCTCGGTTCAATTAAGACATCACTTTTTAGCGATTTGGGCTTTTGAAGCCCGTAGGCCAATTTTGTCGAAAAATCGATGTTTTGAGTGGAGCGGGGTAGATGGGGAGCATGTCGAGTCGTTTTGGTGGGCTCCCTAGACTCTTAGGGGGTCTTAAGGCCCTTGATTCGATCAAAATGCTATATTTCGATTGATTTGGGCTTTTGAGGCCCGTTGGCAATTTTTATTGAAAAATCTGTATTTTTGGACCTTTTCGAGTATGGGCCCGTTCAAATTGGGTGTCTACAAAGAGAAATAAACCCGGATTCCAGTTGTGACTCCACTCTCATACGCATCCCATACCACATATGAGATTTGTGGTCCCTTCCGTATATCCCAAGATAGTACACCACTCTAGATGATATGACGCACTATCCTTTTAGGCATTCACAGACTCTTTAACAGCTCACAAAATAGCTACATATATAGACTATTTTCATTTGAAAACAAAAGAGAAATTAACAATACAAGGTTGAGAATGGATATCCAGTTTTCTACAATGCAAGTGTGGCCAATCGTCCTAACATAAATAACAGAACAGAAAAGTAAACAGCGCCTCGCGCTAATAGAAAGTAAATTAACATGTAACTAGTAACATTATCCCTGGATATCTATTCACCAAACTACATAACACAACAACGTAAAATGTAAACATCACCCCTCGAGTGTGACTCTGACATTTTATCATTTCATACCCTTTTTCCCTTTTTTCGAGTTTTACAGTTTTCAATCTCTTCAATAAAATATCCATTTTATGATATTCATCAACTCAATATGAGTTCATTGAATATTAAATCACATTTTCCAATTATAGAATTTATTTTTATCAACAATATTGAAAAAAAAATACAAATTTTATATCAAAACGGGGTCCGAGCAGTGCACAAGACCCAATTGATGGAAATAACCCGTTAAAATACCCTACCCGCGTATAATTTGTTAAAAATACAATTAAACATATCAAACATGCAATTTCTGACGTGTATTTTTAAATAACAAAAGAATTCTATATTTTGGAAATACATCAAAAAAATTTCGATAAAATCTTAAATGTAATTTTCACAATCTACGATTACTAATAGAAATTGAAAGTTCCTTACAATCTATGTGCGAAAGGATCGAAGTGCATTCGTGAAAATCAAGGCGAATAGCACGGAAATCGAGGTAACTCATACTTCGAGATAGTTGATTTTCAAAATCGGTCTGGTGGTTTCGAAGATCTCGATGTTGTCGTCATTTCTCCCTTCTACGGCGGAAGATGGTTTGACCCCGAAACGGATGAAATCTGAGGTCAAAATTTTGAAATTCCCGGATATACGTACGGCTGATTTTTGAGGATACGGGGTGAAAAAGATGAGAAAACAGAAGGAATTTGAGTAGGTTTTGTACAGAATGAGGCTGCGGACGTTTCTCCATTCTGCGTCAGTCGACGATAGTGAACCGTTTGTCGTAGATCTACGGTTGAAATTTGAAAAAAAATGAATTTTTTTGTTTAATTTTCGTTTGCTATTGGACGGGTTGGAGAAGACGAGTTTAAAAAAAAATTAAAATTTTATTTATATAAAATTTAGGACGAAATTGGTATTTCGCCTATTGTTTCGATCGTCGATAACTTGACTGTCTGGACTCTAAAAATGATGAATGAATACTCTATTTCACCTAATTTTTCATTCCGAATATAATGGTATAGTAAATTTTCACAAATTCTATCGCTAACAAAAATTTACATTTTTGGCTTGAGGTGACCACTAAAATTGATGTCGTTTTCATTTTTAATGATAATTCGACTTTCTGATCTTCAAAAATGACAAATAAATAGTTCATGTTCAATAATTTTTCGTTATGAACCCAATGGTGTAATCAAATCTTAATAATTCTTACTTTAGCAAAAAGTCATTATTTTAGCCTGGTCCGACTCGATAATCAAGGATTTTTCAATTTTTATATTCGGACTCGTAATTGAGCATGCTTACATGCTAAAGTGTGCTTTTCGATCATTTTGAATCCAATGGTAAGTTCAGATTCCATTAAAAATGATCAGAAACATCCTAAAGTTTTACCCCTAAGTCCTACATTCAAGATTTTCTTAAAATTCCACTATTTATTTTTTCCTCAAGATACGAATTGAAAATTCAGGGTTTTACAGTATACGAGTGGAGTGCTATTTTAGGAATCACATGCATGCCTGATAGGCATAGACGAAGATGATTAGTTAGTGATCACGAACAATCTAGTAGTAGTTAAACGTTCTGACACATCGAAAAGAGACCCATTGGTTACGGTCACGTCAAACGGTCAGCCTGAGCCAGATAAATGATCTCGCAAGTGTGGTAAACAGCGACCAGGCACAAAATCAGGAACTACAATGTTATCGAGGAATATCATGTCCTGACTGGGAGCGATCCAGTCGTGAATTCCAACTCTTTAATTCCAATACTCCACCACTTGTATTATGTATCTGTTGTTATATTTCGAATTATAAACTGAAAAGCATGTCTATTATTTCAATGTTGTCAACGGTATTTGCATAAAATTGAAAATGTATAATGAGTATGGATAATTGATGCTATGTGTAACTTTTAAACTGTTTAGTTGCTCATCCCTGGCTATATGTACCAGTTGATTGTATTTTATTCTGTAAAACCTTCCATGTATTAAAATGTTCAGTATACTTTATTCGATCATGTTTAGGAAGGGTTATTAGTAGGAATTGGTTGTAGACTTACTGGGTAACTCTCGTTACTCACCCTTTCCTTCCTTTTTTTTTATTTTTTATTTTCAACACTTACAGTTATTAAGACAGGCGTAGAGTCAGTAATTGAGGAGTATCTGGTCGGTCAGATCGATGATCAGAATTTATTGCCTAGTGAGCACTAGGACTACATCCCTTAGTGTTGTCAGTTTCATCCAGGATGTATGTAATTTTTAGATTGAGAGTTTAGGCCTATGTTAGAGTGAGAGTGTTTTGGTAAGCCTGTTTATTGTTAAATCTTCCGCACTCTGATCTACTTACATGTTAGATGTAATTAGTCTTCCGCTGTTATTCCTGTATTTACAGCTTTACATACAAGTTTTGTTATAACTTGGATTATCAGGTTTTCGAGTTCCGTAGAATGCTAACATAAACAGAGGAGACCATGCCGAAATTTCCAGGTGCCATCTAGTACCTTGAGATTTGGCCTTGGGATTTGTGTTAGTGTTTGGCAGGGCGCCAAAGAATGGTATCAGAGTATAACATTAGATCCGTATGGGATACAAGGTCGATTATGTTTTAGAAAATAGGCTGATACCACCACATTAGAGGTAATCATAGAGTGTTACTAGTAATCCGATATCTGAGTTCATTAGTAGTTCCGTATTGAAATTGCTAGCTCCTCTGTGTCTAGAAGTCCATAGAGCATAGTAAACCTAAGATAAGATTTTAGATTTGTCATAATAGTAATGAAAATGGTGTTCATTACTAGATTTCTTATTATAATAATGATTAATACTTCCGTAAGAATGATGTTGACATGGATCTAAGGAGTGCCTTGCTTATGATAAATAGTAGATTATTGAACTCGCAAGTTAGGAAAGATGCAAGGAAACAGAGTTACAATTGGACCCATGACACAGAGTCAAACTGGTGGGGAAGACCTATCTGGGCCTAGTAAACTCACCAAGATAAAACAGTTGATAGGAGCAGTCTCGGAATTATCCCAAAGTCAAGAAAATATACAATCGGAGATGTTTGAGGCTCAAATGATTATGGTGGGTAACTAACAAAGAGGTTAGAGAAAATAGAAGAAAAGCTTGACCACTATCTTAAGGATAAATCCCAAAAGGATGCTAGAGTAGATATCCTAGCACAGGGAGGACTACGAAAAGAAATAGGGATAGGACAATCATCACCTCCAAGCCTATTTGAAGAAGGGCAGTTAGGACCCAATAAGAAGCAAACGATTATGAAGCTAGCAGAGTCACGGGAAAAATGACTATACATAAGAAACGAGACTATAGAAATACTCATTCAAGAAATGGAGGAGTTTTGTAAGAACAACATCATATGATGTTAAATCCATCAAAGGAAAGAGTAGTGGCATGTTACAATGTGATAAGTTGGGACACAAAGGGGTGCAATGTTCGGGTCAATGGCAACCAATTAAGGATGCATGGCTCAGAAAGATGTTAAATGGGCCAATTCAAGGAACAATGAGGCCATCGAGTTTTAACGCGAGCGATGACATGCTTATACCATGGCAAACGAATCAAACTAGCAGTCGAAAACGGGAAAGGGATGGAGTTACAGATGTCCTAGGGACAGACCAGTCAACTCTCGATCTCTCTTCCTTTCAGATCAGACCCAGCCAAGAGGTCGATGTATTCGAGGACAACTGCCCCTGGATCAGCGTATGCACAGTATAGAGCTACTATACCACCGAGTTGTGGAGTGCCCTCATCGCTGAGTCATAGAGTGGTTGGAACTCCAGCAAGGCTAGCAAGGCCAAGAAAACCAACGAGACAGGTCCAGAGAGTACGGGCTCCAGTTTACCAATTGTCCACTCTACAGAAATGTATAAAGACAAAATCATTAACATGTTATGGGTGTGGTCAAGTGGGACATTTTAGGAGAGAGTGCCATCTATCACAGTCGCAGGCAGGGATTATGACCCAAGAGGAACCAACTGACTCCGACAATATTTTAGAAGGTACGATTTTTAATTATGATGTTAGAAATTGGAATTCTATTCAATATTGATTCCTTTAGATCATATATTGTTGCTAAATTTTTTCACAATTATTGGAGCTAGAAATTTATTGAGACGGATCGGATAATAAAACTAGTTACACCACTATCAGAAAAGTTGTTGAGAACTATGGGACAAAGAATGTTGATGAGATAGGCACAATTAGGTGAGGTAGGAATGAGTATTATGAGTAGAAATGTGTGTTGTGGTATAAGTGTACTCATAACATGATAGTAATATGGTATTGAGTATGTGTTAATTAAGACTAAAGGTAATTGTTAGAAAGTGAGGTTAGAATGATACCTTGTGAAGGAAAAATGAGATTCTTGGAAGATTAATTAGGAACCTACAAAAAATTAGGTATGCAATCGAAAATTAAAATTTTTGTGGGTAGCAAGAATGAACTAGTATTCAGAAGTAAAACTTGATGTGTAAAAGATATACTTCATTAGGAGAGGTAAGAAATGAATTTATGAATGGGGAAGCGTGTTGAATTTGACGATTTTATAAGTTAATAGTATTGTTAAAACGATTGGAATGACGGTAGAGAAGAGTTAGGTAGAAAATGTAGTCTTGAAAGCAAGGTGGATCAATATAAGACGCGAGAAAGAATAATGTTGCGATAATGTTGCATTAACGGTGACTTAAGGGAATTGTGAGAAAATAGATGAAGAAGGCAAGACAACGATACGACTTATGAATTGAAATTCACGAGAGATAGTTGTGAGATTTGTAAAGGCTAATCATGGTACAATCAGTATTGGGTGATAAGTGGAAATATGTATGATTTAGAAAAAATATAAAGTTTCATGAATAAGAATTACTTGATGTTACAAGGATATTTAAACAGTAACTAGTCAATACTGTGATTTTGGGAGTAGGGAAAGAAAGTATATGACTTGCGACTTATGGTACCATTTGAAGTAGTTGAATAGATCTTAAGTAGGTTCACCGCGTGTTCTACATGCTATGCCGAAGAAGTATTTGTCAGACCCTTCAAGCGTGATTTAATTGTAAAACAATTTTTTTGATGTAAGAGTTACCCTCATGATTAAGGTTTTTAAATCACGAAGATTATGACAAAAGCCTTGAGGAGATATCACGATAAGCAAAACTTGGAATATGGAGTCGAATGTAGAAATATTGGTGTATTGAGAATAAAGGTTTGATGTGATTTGTGAAGTAGTGTTAGTATAGTGGTGTTTGTAGTAAAATAGCGTATTGAAGAGTGATTTTCATTGTAGGTACAAGTACGCATAATAGGCGATGTAGTTGGTAAGGAAAACAATGATAAATGATAGAGGAGGTATGAAAGAATTATTGATAGAAATTGGTGGGGAATTGATATGATGTGAGTTGATTGTATTTTATGATTATACAAATGATAAATTAGTTGGGGCATGAGAATGATTTGGAGTGATTAACGGATGGATGTATTGGGTTGATGAAAACTATGTGACATGCGGTTAGGAGTTATAAAAGAAATGGGCTTGAAAACTTGAATGAATGATAATCGCATATAGGTGTTGTTAGTTATACATGTTGTGTTAGTGGGGTGGCGAAATAGTCCATAAGATATGATTCAAATTTCGAGGACGAAATTTTTATTAAGGGGGGGAGAATGTAATACCCCGGATTTTCAACTCATATCTCGAGGAAATAAAATGGTGATATTTTTAGAAATTTTTTGAAATAGGATCTTAGAGTAATATACTCGGATATTGTTTTATTCATTTTCAAGAAAAACCAACTTTGCCATTAGATTCAAAATGATCGAAATATATACGTTAGCCTATAAACAAGTTTCAATTCGAGTTCGGATGGAAAAGTTATATAATCCTCGAATTTCGTGTTAGGTGGGATCCAAAACAGTTAAATTTTGTTAGAGCAAAAATTAAGAAAATATGGCGTCACCATTATATCCTTAGCGAAAAATTATTTGAAATGGAATACTCGTTCGTCATTTTTCGAGTCCAAATGGCCGAGTTGTCGCCAAAACTAGGAACAATGAAAAGAGAATTACAAGTTTACCCTCAAGCCTTTTATTTAAAAAAGAGTGGTTCTTTTTATTCATTTCTCTTCTTCTCAAAGAACCAAACGACAGCCACTTTTCAACCCAAGGGTTTCGACCCATTTCCATCAAGTTCTAGCGCGATCGAGGCTGAGTTAAACCTCGACGAAGAAGGCAAAGTTGTCAGCCACGACGAGAGCTACAACTTCACCATCTTTGGTTATCTATTCTCGTTCGTTTTCCCCATCCTCCATCAAAAATCCGCAGTAGGGGTTTTGATCTTACCCATTTGGAGTTCCACTTAGCTTGAAGAAGAGTGATCCATCGTTGTTGGGGGAGGAAGGACACCTCCATCGAGGGTTTCGCAACTAACTCGACCGTTGGGTCTTGAAATCATTTCAACCTCGAGTCCTTGCTACCAACATTTGATTTTTGAGTTAGTTAAGCGTATCTGACAACCACAACCAAGTAAGGGACTTTTAATTCTTGTTAATAACTTTAGATTTCCGAAATGTGCATTTAGGTTTTGAAACAAAACTTATTGTTTGCATTTAAATCGTAGAAATTGGTGTTTGACTTCAAATTCATGGTAGAAGTAGATGTTTGGATTATGTTTTATCAAGTTTTAACTATAAACTCATGGGTAGGTTGAATGATTCGAAGAACGGATGAAAGACCCAAAAAATGGATTGAAAGAACCCAAAAATCACGAAGTTTTAGTTCTGTCGGTCCCACCGACACCTACCGATGAGCATTCTGTCGGTTCCACCGACAGAATCCACCTTCTGCCACCGATAAACTTCTTCTGTTGGCAGGAACCGTCAGTTCCACCGACAGAACAAGCTTCTGCCACTAATAGCATTTTTTTGAGTCAGAAACAGACCCTGACTCTTAGCTTGACTTCCATTTACTTTAAATTCTTTAATGAAATTAAGGTTTTACCCCCCATTTTAGAACAATGGGAATGGTTGCAAGATCAAAATCTCAAAGGATCAAAATTCAAATTTTAGTTTCAAGAACAAAACGTAAATTTCGACGTTTTTAGCAAATTTTCAAAAGTTAATATCTTTCGCGTTATTTTGAATTAGACTATAAAATTATATGGTGTCGAATCTCGTGCTTGAGACTTTCATTTCCAAAAACCCATTTTTAATTTCGAGAACTTTGAAAAATTAAGTTTCTGATACTTAGCCAAATTTTCACCAGCTTTCCTTGTCTTTAACAACTTTGATCCCGTGCATCGTTCGGACCTCGTTTTGAATAAAATTTGATGGTTTTCGATGGAAAGATCAAGAATGACTTTGAAAGATTAAAAATAAATGGTTTGATTTGAAAAGACGAAAAATGAGAATGTTGAAAGAATTGGAAATGGATGAATCGGTAAAATGTCAGAATCACACCTGAGGGGTGATGTCTGCATTTTACATTATATGTTGAATGTAGGTTGATGAAAGGATATCTAAGTTATTAATGAAAGGATTGCATGTTTATTTAAGATTCTGTTAACTCATGTGCTGAGTACTGTTATTTATTTTAGGTCTGGTGGCCACAGTTACATGGTAGGAACTGGATATCAATTCTCAACCCTGTTATGTTAATTTCTCTTTTGTTTTAAATGAAAAATAATATATATATATGTAATTATTTTGTGAGCTGTTAAAGAGTTTGTGAAGGCCTGAAGGGATAGTGCGCCACATCATCCGGAGGGGTGCACTATCCTGGGATGTACGGTAGGGACCACAAAGCTCATACGTGGTATGGGACACGTATGAGAATGGACTCACAAGTGGAATCTGGGTCCATTCCTTTCTTATCTTTACTAGTGAACGTGTATTGTAAAGGTAGTCGTATATGAGTGGAGTGTTATTTTGGGAATCACATGCATGCCTGATAGGCATAGACGAAGATGATTAGTTAGTGGTCACTAACAATCTGGTAGTAGTCAAACGTTCTGACACATCAAAAAAAGACCCATTGCTTACGGTCACGTCAAACGGCCAGTTTTAGCCAGATAAATGGTCTCGCAAGCGTGGTAAACAGCGACCAGCCACAAAATCAGGAACTACGATGTTATCGAGGGATATCATGTCCTGACTGGAAGCGATCCAGTCGTGAATCCCAACTCTTTAATTCCAATACTCCACCACTTGTATTATGTATCTGTTGTTATATTTCGAATTATAAACTGAAAAACATGTCTATTATTTCAATGTTGTCAATGGTATTTGCATAAAATTGAAAATGTATAATGAGTATGGATGATTGATGCTATGTGTAACTTTTAAACTGTTTAGTTGCTCATCCCTGGCTATATGTATCAGTTGATCGTATTTTATTCTGTAAAACCTTGTATGTATTAAAATGTTCAATATGCTTTATTCGATCATGTTTAGGAAGGGTTATTAGTAGGAATTGGTTGTGGACTTACTAGGTAACTATCGTTACTTACCCTTTCCTTCCTATTTTTTTTTTAGTTTCAGTACTTGCAGTTACCGAGGCAGGCTTAGAGTCAATAATTGAGGAGTATCTAGTCGGTTAAATCGATGATCAGAGTTTATTGCCTGGTGTGCGCTAGGGCTACATCCCCTTAGTGTTATCAGTTTCATCCAGGATGTATGTAGTTTTTGGATTGAGAGTTTAGGCCTATGTTAGAGTGAGAGTGTTTTGGTAAACCTGTATATTGTTAAATCTTCCGTACTCTGATCTACTTACATGTTAGATATAATTAGTCTTCCATTGTTATTCATGTATTTACAACTTTATATACAGGTTTTGTTATAACTTGGATTATCAGGTTTTCGAGTCCTGTAGAATGCTAACATAAACAGAGGAGACCATGCTGAAATTTCGAGGTGCCACCTACTACCTTGGGATTAGGCCTTGGGATTTGTGTTAATGTTTGGCGGGGCGCCACAAATCATACACAAATTACCAATTTTTCATAATCGAACTTAGATACATAATCGTCCCTTTATGTTTCCTATGATCATTGGTAAGAATTCTGTTAACTATTTACCCTAGTGAAATCATTGATATTATATTCTGGCTAAGTTTGGATATTGATGAACCTGAGTTAATTTGGTATCCCCAAATTTCTTGATCTTACAATTTAGTTATATCTTTAGTATGCCCAATTCATACAATAAATTAGGTTATTTATTGTAACTTCTAAATATGACATGTTGCACATTTGAACTTTAGATCATTTCAAGTAAAGCTAAAATGTGAGTCACTATATTTCACTTTTAACCAAAATTAACAATAAAAATCTCTGCCTACCCCTACCAACCAGGTTCGTTCTAGAGTGACAAATAGAGAACCCGAATCCAAATTTGAACCAACGAACTAAGTAACATAGGTTAGAACACATTTAGAGAAGAACTAGTAGTTAAGATTGACGGATGAATAGTACGCAAAAGATAATAATATGTTTGACTAGTTGGTAGCTTAATATATGAGCCAGTTTAAGTATCGGAAATCCTTTTGATCAAAGTCAACAATTTTTTTTCTTCATTCACCTAATAATTTAATGCTGTATTGTTAAAAATATCCATCTAACAATAATGGGACACCTATCACCTCAAAATTTAGGAGACTAGGCTCTTGGATATAAGGTTATATAGGGGTATATAAAAAATGTGGTACCTAGGGATAGAGTATAATCTTACCCCAGATACATCTTAGTCCTATGACATGGTGAATTTGTGACCACTCGACAGAATGATCCATATCCTTTAGGTAAAGTAATTTTCTTTTATGACAATATTTCAAACTGATAGGCTCGACTAGCAAGACGAAACAATTGACCTCTTATTAAGTTTGGGAGTATAATTTAGATGAGATGTTATCAGTTTTGGTCTGAGTTTTTGCCTGCATGTATATATGTTATTATAGACAAACATATGAACTATTGACTTGGAGTAAAAAGTATTTTTTAGTGATCTTTTATCAGATTTTTCATTTTTTGGTAGCCATTTAGTGCTTCTTTAACATACACTTTGATATTGATAAATTGTGTAAAATATGAAATGAGAATAAAAAAAGAGAATAGTCAGTGGCCATGCAACTCTCTCTCTGTCTCTCTCTCTCTTACTTAACTTGCCTTTTAATCACCAGTTTAATCACCAATTATTATTAATTTCAAGAAGTTGAGTGGGGGCTATAGCCCCCATTGGTCCCTATGTGGCTTCGCCCATTTAGAAGATAGTCATTTCTATTATGTGATCCTAACCATTTGATTTGATGCAATTCAGTCGATTGTAAATGTAAGATAGCAACGATCAATAACACGGTCAATAGATTGTGTGCATAGGTTCACCAACTATGTTGGTCTTTGTCCTATGCAGCCATGTAGATGGCACATGATGGATGAAGCGTGTCCTCATTACCACTCTTGATCCATGTTCTTATCATCTTTTTCATATATAGTTTTCATGTTATGCAAGTACGAATATGATGCTAGTTAAATTTCAGTCTATTCCACATTCAGTGTTTCCGGGAGAAGAAATTATTGGATGCTCAGCTGATTTTTTGAATGTGCTGAAAATAAAAGGAACGCATACTGCAATGAAGTCAGGTATCACTCATTTATCTTATTGAGCACAATAACTTGGATATCACACACCTTTATAAGAATATACAATCTAATAATGAAATTGTATGTTTTATCACACATGCAGTTGTACCAATAAAAAAGACACTACGTCATATTACGGTATTGACGACGCTACAATTGCGCTAAAAACGACTGCTAAAGGTTGTCGTTCATTGCGACAGATTTTAGCTATCGTTAAAACGTCGTTTGACAATAATAAGTAAAAGTTGGGGTGCCAATATCCACTCTAAAAGAAAATTACTTTCAGACCTTTGTATACAGAAGCTCGAACTTCTTCTATTCTCTCACTCGACTCTATCTCTCCTCTGTCTCCCTCTCTCTCTCTCGCTCGATGGCTATCGATTCTCTCTCTCTCCTTTATGATCGGTGGGATTTCTTCTCTTTTCTCGCTCGACTGTTTGTCTTCTCGCTTTCTCTTAAATTCAAAATCCATGATCGCTCTCTCTTGAATCGGATCGATTCTCTCTCTCTCATCTATCTTTCTCTAACTCGACTCTGTCTCGATTTTAAGAAGAAGATCAAATCTCTAAGTTTCGATCGAAATTTTTTTTTTGGAAAGAAATCGATCAGCGTTTGATTGAAAGATCTTTGTTCAATCTCTCACTCATAGAATCTGTGATTTTGAAGACGCAATCAGATTTCGATTTGCAAGTTTTAGGGCAGAATCGATCGGCGTTTGATCGAAAGTTTTACGGCTTTGTTTGATCTCCTTCCCTTTGCTTGATTTGTGATCGAATCTTGAGGTATGTTAAAGTTTTTGATTTAATCTTTAATTTTCCTTAATTAATTTTGGGTTTCAAAATACTATATATTCTCGGATGTTAATCCTTTAATTGATATAATTATAAAATCGTCATCTAATTTAGTTTTGAGAAGAAATCTTAATCTGAAGCTTTTTTCCTGTTGATTGAACCTTTTTCAAGACCTTGTTTGCCTCAACATACCCAACTACTATCACCTTCTGTTGTTTCCTGTTTATGTCCACAGATTTAACTCCTAAACAAAAAACAAAAATATTGGAGAAAAAAAATCCGGATTTCGTTAGCAAAGGATAATGGCAAGAATAAATAGGTTATTGATTCTTTGTTCCTTTTTAAGCAAATTGGACACCTCGACGACCTTTAAAAGCTTTTCCAGTTTCTGACTTCATCTACCTATAAACATATATAATGAAACATTTTCCAGATGGTGGATATGTATTCAAGGTCCATGTCCATGAAAAGAAAAACTTGCACTTAAAGTGCTATTAAAATAACCAAATTACCCTTATCTTCGACCTTAAGGTAAAGTCTTTCATTTTATTTGGCATGCAGTCCATAATTCTTTTTCGTTGAAGCTTTACATGATGCAAAGTCTTCCCAAAATGGCTTTGGTGTAAGAGTTATGAGTATGTCATTTATTATTTTCCAGTTTCAGCATGTGAAGATAATCGCTTCTAATTGATCAATTAACTTTGTGAACTTGATAATAAGTAGAACAAACCTTCAGCTATGATGTATTTTGCAAAATGAGTCCTAATCATTGTCATCAATTGGAGATGGACATCAACTTCCATTTCATTTAGTTTGGGTAATATATTTACATATCTTATGTCCTGTTCTTCACATTTTAGCACTATAAAAGAACAACCTGATTAATAGATTATTAGCACTATTTCCGTTATATTCTTAGCCACACATATTTTATGCTCATTGTTCTTTTGGATTTTTTGATTAGTGTCTAACTGGATTTTTCAATAAGGCTTTGTTGTTATTTATGTTCAAGTTGGTATCTCATTATGAGTTTTCTTTATTGATATCTGACATTAACAGCAACTGGAAATTATAACTTATTTTGGAAAGATTTGGGTTGAGAAACCTATCATGTTCATTTCTATTGAATTGCATCACACTATTCATAATTAAAAGAAAACCTTGAGTACTGGCCCTTTCACTTTAACACTTCATATTGATTTTTTTTTTTTTTTTTAATCTGGACAGAAAATGAGTAACGAGGCAAATGGAAATGAAGCTCCTGAGAAACGTCCAGTTGCACAGCTGAATGCTAGGATCCTTTCATCCTTGTCAAGGAGATCTATAGCTGCGCATCCTTGGCATGATCTTGAGATTGGTACCTAGATATTGATTGTCTTCATGATTCATAGATTGAGATCTGAATTTAAACAATATATCAATACTGATTATCTTTTCAAATTTCATGTCCAGGCCCTGGAGCCCCTTCTGTTGTTAACTGTGTATGTGTCTGCTCAGTGATCTTTATCAAGTGCATAAGTTTTTTTTTAAGTGCAGTAATGTACTATAAGGATCTAAGTGAGAAACCATAAAGTGAGACCATGGGTTTCAACTAATTAATTTTCTTACATAAAGCATAATACAAACTACCACATTTTTTCTCTTTGGAATGAGAAAAGAGCATTTTAATTTTACCCTACAACACCTGTAACCAAGGACAATGGACTTTCTCAAGCTGCCCAAACAGGTTTAAATTTCTTGATAGCCATTTTTCCTGTCTAAAGAAGTATATGAAATAATTTCAGTACACAATAATTTTTCTACTTAAGTTCTACCCTTTATGAGATTGGTTAACTGCTTCATAATCCTTTTATTCAACTGGAATAGGTTGTTGAGATAACGAGAGGAAGTAAGTTCAAATATGAGCTTGACAAGAAGACAGGGCCGATAAAGGTACATAATGCCAAATCCCTATTTTGACCTGGTTAGCATTCATCTGTCACTTGTATGCATTTGTTCTTAGTTGTTACAGTTGAAATGTATGTCCAGGTCTGCTTGATTTATGCATAATGTTCCAAATCCAGTTGACTTCTTAGATAGGCCAAAGAGGTCGAAACCTGAATTTCATCCTACATTCTTAAAAGAAGCTTACAAACATTGATTGTTTTATTTGGAACAATTTGTGTATCCTTGATGTATCAGTTTTATATTACAATATTTTTGGTTTAGAAGCTACTTGATGCATCATAATCCAAGTTACATATACAACCATTTTGTATTTTATTAAAACGTAGCACCAGGAGTAAAATAGAAATCCTATTGTCATTATAAAATTCAAAGTAACAATCATTGTCGGTAGTAAACTGTTGAACTGATAAGAGATTTTTTGTAATTTGAGAAACATGCAAGACTTAACTGTAACTCATAAGTAGAATTCGAAGTGGAAATGGTAGAAGAACCAAGATGAGAAATGGGAAGAGCAGCACCATTACCTACAGACACACGGTCAAGTCCAATGTAATCAGATTGGAGAGACAGATTAGATAGATCATTTGTAATATGTTGATTAGCTCCAGTATCTAGGTACCAAGTATTATCAAGTGGTGAGTAGAAAGCTGCATGAAGTGCGCTAAGTTGATTTGGAATTCTACGTCCTTGATATGAGTGATCAAGGCGATGGTAACAGTTAAGGGCAGAGTGCCCAACTTTGTTACAAATATGGCAAATAAGACGAGTAGAAGTCTGATTGGTATGTGGTTGTCCAACATGTTGACCGCCATTAGCAT